>NW_025920154.1:452213-652130 GCF_902686445.1 Sciurus carolinensis
GCAGTCATCCTGGTCACCTCTGAGGAGGGGTGGAAGTGCTGCACCGACCCAAGGAGCAGGATCTCTGCCATTGCCATAGTTGCAGACCCAACATCTACAACGCTTCCCAGATGATCAGGAAACCTCACTGGGTCAGCTGAAAAATCAGCAGGATCTGAATCCACAGCTCCAATGCCAGTGCTCCACAGTTCCCCCAGGACCCATGCATGCATCTGGTGCGTGCACATAGACCCTGCACGTGCCAGTATCCCTTCCTGAAGGGACCCTGCCTCGTGCCCTGTGTTGACGGTTTTCTGCGCATGCTCAAGGTTCTCCACTCATACGTTACAAAACTGCCGTTTCACCTGAAGCTGCATTGGCAGTTGAAGAAGTACCCTTTGCGCTCGCCTCTGGAATTCCTGATCCCTCCTTCTTTAAATGCTGCAGTGGGTATTTTCCAGGGCAAACTTTGTCCCTCACTCCTGCCAGGGATCTGGGGTACACGGACCTGCCAGAAGCGTCCAGCAAGAAGCCCAATCATAGCACTCACCAACTTCCCTATTCTGGTTGGCCACTCTGGGCTGCCCTGTCCCATGGGACCACTGGGCAGGTCTTCCTGCCTCCATCCAGCAACTGCGTAATGGCGCTTGAGAGAAGTTCCTACTAGGTGCTTGTCCAGGGTCCTGGGGACCCTTCATTCCTTTCTTGGAGACCTGGACATTACCCCCATCCTCCTCATGCTTGATCTCCTGAAGAAGATGATGCTGTCAGCTCACCTTTCACCAATTCCTGCAGCCCAGACCACCGACTCAGCAAACAGATGCCTCCTATGGCACAGGAGTAGGAAGGCACTCCTTGTCAGTTTGTAGCATCATGGCCTACCCAAGAACCCTGCCCAGGGAAGACTATGCTCCGTGCCCTTGGAGACAGTGAGCAAGAATTTACTGAGCAAGTGAAAGACCCTGCAGATAAAGGACATCAGAGGGAGAGCCCTCATGTCACTGAATTATCACGATCTGCCCTTAGGACCCTGGTGTCCCACAGTCACCTGCCTTCCTTTGTGCCCAGGCCTGGGGCTCCTCAGGGAAACCTCCACACCCAGATCTCCCAAGAGAAAGCTGAGATCTCCCCAGGCCTCCTGTGTGAACTCCTGCTCCAAGAGAAATGCCATCAGCCACTCCTATAACTCCACTGGAGTTCTCCCAGCCCTGAAGAGGAGGGTTCCAGACCCATCCATCTGGGAGCTGCCCCTGGGATGCTCTTCATTCCCTTGGATTTCTCCAAAGAAGGCCCAGCGTGAGAAGGTGGCAGAAGGCAGGGCAGGACAGCCATTGCCAAGGAAGAAGTGCTCATCCACAGGAGACACTAATAGGCTAGGAAAATGAAAGTTTCCTCTGCTACCATGCCACTGAGGGGAACCTCTGAGGCTGCCACCACCTCCAGACCTGGCCTATCCAGCCACTGCTGAGAACCTAGACTGGGAGAAGGAGAAAGTTCTGCAGCACATCAACTACCTTCTGATGGGTGAGACCCAGACCATCTGGGACAGCTGTACCATGCCCCCAAAAGTCCATGACTGGGGCCCCTTGCATGGGGAGGGGCCAAGCCTCTGGCATCACTGGGTCTCAGGCAGACCATTCCCCACCCCAGTCCTGCAACCATGGCAGCCTCTACCCCAGTGTGTATGGGCTCTGCCCTCTTCTCCCAGAGACACCCTCTCACCTCCATCCTTAGTGTCCCATTCTTCCCTAGCCTGCCAATTGCTGCTTTGGCCTTTCCTCCCACATCTTCTCCCAGCACAAAGGGAAGCCTGGGTTCACAATCAGTGACACCCTTTGGGGTCAACCTCATGAAAATCATTATACCTTCAAAGTACACCCCCATCTGGGTCCTCCATCTAGCTTGGGTAGGAGCTTCCTACCCTCTCACCAGGGCCCAAAGCCCAACAGTACACATAAGGCCTCACCTGTAGACAGCTCCAGCTGGCCAGCTCAAAGGGTGTGGCAACAACCTCCACATGGAAAGCAGCCTCTCATCCCTGCAGCTACTATCCAACCAAACCCTGAGGTTCCTGATGGAAAGAATCCCAGAGTCCCAAAATTTGCCAGCTGTCAGCAATTTGAACACCTAGGTGCTCCAGGTCCAGGTGCAGCCCAAATCTCACCTTTGCCTGCAAGCCCCACCACCTTGGGCAGCCCAAACCACTTAACCCTTAGGGCTGACAAATAGAAATTCTTCTGTGGGTGCCCATGCCAGCATCCAGACTCATTTTCCAGGGAGGCAGGCCACAAGGCCCACTGGTAAATCTAGTGCACCTGCCTCTGCCCTTATAGCTGCCACTCAGAGGCTAGGGCCTATGGCCAGTGTCTGTCCCAAGAACAGGCAGCCCCAGTCAACATGAGACAACGGTTCTTTCCCTTTGAGACTCCCAGTGTCAGTGGCCTCAAAGGGAAATGGGAGGACAGATTTGTCTCCAGGTCTGATACCTCCCATGGCAGTAATGACCATCTACTCAAAAAATAGAGGGACCCCCCAAAACTAGAGAGCACCATGGACAAGGTTGGGAAGAACAACAGTATTCCCAGCCAGAGTACCACCATGGTGCCCAAGAAAGAAAAGACAAAGAGCAAACAGGGTCAAGCAAAAACACTGGTACAACTACCCTGAGTGTCATCCCCCCAAACCTGCCCACCCAGAAATTCCTAAGTTCACCTTAGGGAAACAGCATCACCCCCAGAAAGGCTACCTCTAGTTGCTTGTCTCTCCCTGTGACTTCAATGGAATCTAGGAGCCCAGACTTGCTCCCAGATCTCATATCAGCCTTTGGGACCATGTGCATCTCCCCACAAAGAGGTGGGAGCACAAGCAACAGACAGTAACATGGGGCAAGCTTGAGACAGAACACCTACCTACAGTGCCCCTAGGCAGAGCACCACAATGGGGACCAAGGAACAGAAGGCAAAGTGCAAACCAGAGAAGCAACCACTAATGTTCCTACAAGTTACTGACATCCCCCAAAGGCTGCCCATGTAGAAACCCTTAAGCTCTCCTGGGAGTATCAGCACCACACCTAGAAAAGCCACCTCTACTTGCAGGTCTGTCCCTGTGTCATCAATGAAATCTGAGGGCTCAGACTAGCTCCAGGATCTCATATTTGCCTTTGGGGCCATGTGCATCTCCTCTCAGAGAAGAGGAACAAGATGCACAAGACAGCACTAAGGGGTCACCTGGGGCCTCAATACCTACAGTCCCACTAACCAGACCATTCCCTGATGACCACCTTACATGACACAAGGAAAAACTCTGTTCTTGGAGACATAAGGGCCACTTTTTAAGTGTGAAACATCCCCCCCTTGCAGAAACCTCGGGGTGACAACACCACCATGAGAAAGGCTGCCTCTATCTCCACATGAGTCCTGGCCTCTCACCCTGGCAGCTCTGCTTCTCATGGGTGCACAGTGAAGAGGAACGTGACCATTAAGAACCATCCTCATCTGGCCAGGGCTCTCATGGGCCCAGGAGCACTGAGGAAGCCACCAGATCTTCCTCCACCAGGTAAGGACACCCTCCTGTGGAGTCCAGGAGGAAAACGGTTCCCTAAGCCAACATCCACCTTCTCCCCTGCAGGACTTGGCATGAGCTCTGTTTAGATGCATACCACAGGTCTTGCCCTGACTTCTGTGATCCTAGGGCATATGGGGGACTCAGAGACACAGCATCCCACTCCCATCCACTTTGTCAGCAGCTTTGCCCTCAAAGCTGGCTAGGAGGAGGCTGGAGTATTATTTGGGCTCACTGGTTGGGGTCCTCACTACTGCAGACACAGGCCCTTAGCCTGCTCTCTGGTTTCCTTGTGGTTTGGAACTCGTTGGAGTTCTTTGGGCTTTGGCTATTTGCTTGATCTGGGAAAGTGAAAGTTGTCAGATTTGGGGTACCAGAGAGTGAGAAGAAATGGAAGGTACACAGAGGAAGTAGACTATTGGGGAGATCGCTGTTGTTCTTATTAACTGTTGTCAATGCTGAACCCACACTATCAGGAAGTTCCCTGGGGAGAATTTTGATGACTGTTCTTCTTGTAGCTCTGAAGCTGTGAGCAAGAAAAAGATGACAGCCTGCTAGAACTCTGCATGGAGTAAGTATGTGCTGGACCAATAGGCGTGGGTCAATGAATGACTATTTTATTTCTCCAATTTTTAGTCAAAATCAGGAAAATGGGATGGGATGCCATGTTTCAATATTTCCCACTTTTACACAATCAAGACACTTCTTGTGGTACAAAGGCAACTGGCACTAAAAGAGAGGCCACTGCTGGATGACAACAGAGTTGTCCAAGGGGAAGATAGAATGATTCTAAATTGCTTTAAACCCTGATGCTCCCTAGATCCCAACAGTCCTCCACTCCCCTCAGCTGGGCCTCAGTCAGCCCTGCCTCCACTCCACAGGGCCACTGGGCATCCTACCACCTGTACCATAGGATAGTGAGCCTGGCAAGCTCTTCCTTTTGAAGACTTGTCAGGGCACTCAATTTGGTCAGGGCAGGGCCATCTCTCCCAAGACAACAGCCCATGGGAGAAATCCCCATGTCAGTCATTGGTTCTCTCAACTGATAACCTCCTCTCTCATTCTGGTCTGCTAAACACAAACACACACACACACACACACACACACACACACACACACACAAATCTTAACTTTCTTAACCATGATGACCCTGAGAAACACTGGGCCAAGACACCAGCACAGCCAAAATTGCAGGTTCTAGTGAGGAGCAAGGGGGGTTTAGAAAAATAAAGACACACAGGTTTTGAAGATAAGGAGGAGTGCTGCTCTCTAATGGAGATGCAGATCTAAAGAAATCTTAACATACATCTCTTTATCTTGTTAAAAACCATGCAAACCATGCCAGTTGTTTACAATAAAAAAAAATGCAAGCAGTATTCTTTGTATCCAGGAAAGTTACAGAAACTAGAAATATCTATGTATCTTTTCTGCAGTTGCAATCCAGTTGCAAAGTGCAATATTAGGAACTTTGTGTAGCTCTCAAGAGAGTCCATTGTTCAAAGTTACTCTTAAGGGGGCAGGCTCAGGAGTAGCAGGGCTCCTGAAACATTGTGGTTATTTAGCATAAGAATTCCTCTATTCCTAGGACCTATATGCCTGAGATCAAGGTCAGAGCTAATAGGACTCTTGCACAGAGATACCTCATGGAAGGCACTACCATGGCAGCTGAGCATCCTATGCCATTGTAGAGGAACCTTCCCAGGCACCAGGCATCCTACAGCCATGAGGTCATCAGAGATCCCCAATCTCAGTTACTTCTCTCCCATCCTCTTGTCACTACTCTCCTCAAAAATGGAAGCCTTTTTAAGAAACTTTGCCTTCTGCTGTCCCACTTATATCTCCACAAATTGCTGATCAGAGTCATCTCTTTAATAAGCCCAATGGAGGCTCTCATCCTTTACCAGGCTGACAACCCAAACACTCCCCTATCCAGCAGGAGCTCCACTCAAGACACAGGTCTAATGAGACTCTGCCTGTTACAGGAGAAGCAGAAAAACCACAGGATCAGACTCCCTGGCAACCCCCAAGTGCCACTTAGAAGGCCTGCACTGCACTCACCCTTGTCTCCATCCACCACAAAGCCTGGTTCCACTCCAGGGCAGGGATGTCCACCTCACATTGTTCTGCTCATAGTTGTTGTTGTTCTATCCTGGTCAGGTTTGAATAAGGGTCTCACTGAACATGGAGCCTGAGTTTAGACAAGTTCCTTCCACTTCTGGGTTATGGAGAAGTTTGGGGATCACTGGTGTTATTGCTTCTCCTAGAATCTGGTCAAATTTAACTTTGGATCCACTGGGACCTAAGTTTTTCTTTCTCATGAGAATTTGGTCCTGCTGTAATCTCCTTAGTTGTTACTCATATTATGTGAATGTGTATATCTTCTTGATTCCATTTGGGTCCCTAAATTTGTCTGTTTCTCCTAGATTTTCCAACATATTGGCCTATAGTCATTCAAAATACTCCCTAACGATCCTTTGTGTGTCCTTCATATCTGTTGTAAAACATCCTTTTTCAAGTCTCATTTTATTGATCTGGGTCTAATCTCTCTTTTGTTAATTTAGTTAATGTTTTTCCAACTTTGTTTTATGATCTTAAAGAACTATTCTTTGTTCCCTTGAACTTTGGTGTTGTTTCACTACTATTTTCTTTCTGCACTGATCTTGATTATTCCTTTCTACTGATTTTTTTACCTGGTTTATTTTTGTTTTCCTGAAACATTAGATAATTTACTTGAGGTCTCTCTCTTTTATTTCTGCAAACTTTCCTCTTCATAGTGTTGTATCTGATACCAAAGGTTCTGGTATGCTCTGTTTCAATATTTTTATGATTTTAGGAATTTTTCAATTGTATGATGGTGTTTTGCATAATCTTCAAGTGGTTTTTAGGTTTCTGAAGGTTCTTCTGCTCTTGATTCTAGTTTCATTTCATTGTGATTGGAAAGGTACAAGAAATTTCATTTTGCATTTCTAAACACTTGCTTTATGGCCTAATACATGATCTACCTTGGGGAATTTTCCTTGTGCTGATGAATGGAATTTGTACCCCACAGCTGCTGCATGGCATATTCTGTAGATATTTGTTAAGCTCATTTCACCAGTAGTGCAACTTAACTCTGACATTCCCTTGTTGATTATTCATCTGGAAGATCTGCCTACTAGTGAGTGGTGGGCTCTGAAGTCACCCAGCTGGGGCCTATGGCTTCCTTTTGGTCTAGAAGTGTTTGATAAAATTGGGTGCTCCAACATAGGTTGCATTTATATATATAGGAGATATTTGTGATATCTTCTTGCTATGTTTCCCTTGATGAACATAGAGTAACATTTTTTGTCTCCTGCCTGGCTTTGGCTTCAAGTGTGTGTGTTTGTGTGTCTATATGTGTGTGTGTGTGTGTGTGTTTCAGATATAAGCATAGTGACTTCTTCCTGCCTTCAGACTCTCTTTAGAATACTATTTTCCATCTTTCCATTTTCAGTTTTTTCCACCTTTACAGGGGAGGGGACTTTCTCGTGCACAATATGTTTTAGGGTCTTTCTAAAATTCCAGTCCCTCACTCTGTATCTTGAACTGAGTAATGAAGACCATGTGTACTCAGTATGTTCTGAAAGCTGTGATTTATTTTTGTTTTCTCATTGACTTTTTTTTTTCTTGGTTCTTTTGAGCATTCCATGATCACTTATTCCTGATTTATTCACCTGATTGTTTCAGGGTTTTCTAAATTGATAACATGTGGCCCTCTTTTTTATTTCTCAAATGTGTACCCACTCTCCTAGTGGAACTTGTTGCTTCCTGAGATCTCAAAATTGTGTTCATCTTTCTTTCCCTTCTGGGTATAGGAGTTCCTTAAGTATCCTTGTTCAGCTGGTTTAGTGGCCATGAATTCCATTAGGTTATTCTCATTTTTAAAGGACTTTGTTTGTCTTCCAGTTCTGAAAGCACTACCTTCCTGGGTGAAGTAATCTAGGCTGGTACCTCTGTTATTTCAGTGCTTGACATACATCACTCCTGGGGCTCCTGGTCTTGAGAGTTTCTGAGAGGAAATTTGCTGTTTTGCATATGGGTCTGCCTTTCAGTGTCACCTGGAGCTTCTCTCATGTAGCTTGTAATAATAATAGTTACTTGTCTTATCCTCTCTGCAATGGAATTATCAGTGGCAGAGACATTCTTTTGTGCTCACTGTTATTTGGGGTCCTAAATGCATCCCAAACTAACACAACCATGTATTGTCTGAGGTTTAGCAAATGTTCCAATGTATCTTCTCCAAATATGTTTTCTCTGTTTTCAGCCAGTAGCTCTTCTCCCAGTGATATGCCTGGTATTCAGGTGTTTGGTCATTTAATGGTGTTTGTGAAGTCTCTTGCATTCCCTGTGTTCTTTTAAAATTTTTTGTCCTCATTGCTATCTGAAAGTACGAGTTTGGCAAAGCTGTCCTCGAGCACTGATATCCTGTCTTCTGCTTGATCTGGGCTTCCATTGCGTCTCTCAATTGAGGTTTTATGTGACATATCGGGCTTCTCCTTTCCAATATTTCTGCTTGCTTATTTTGCAAAATGTCTGTCTAGAGTTAAGTGGCATTCTTATTCTACCTTAATCTCCTTCATTCTTTCAGCTGTTCTTTGCATTCTCTTGGATTACACTGACCTTTTTAAAAGACCATTCTTTTAAGTGGTTTGTTTGACATTTTTTCCACTTTAAAACCTTTGGCATCAGTGCCAAGAAAGTTATGGAATGTAGAAGGTGTCAAGTTGCCTTGTTTTTGTGAAAGTTCTTGTGTTTGTGTTGAAATTTACACAACTGATGAAATGGATGTCTCTTCTGCTCTTTTCTTTTTCTTTCTTTCTTCTTCTTCTTCTTCTTCTTCTTCTTCTTCTTCTTCTTCTTCTTCTTCTTCTTTTTTTTTTTGTAACAAGGGATGGAACACAGAGGAGCATAAGCACTGAGCCACATCCCCAGCACTTTTTCTTGTTTTCATTTTCAGACAAGTCATCATTAAATTTCTTAGGTCATGACTGAGTTACTGAGAGTGGTTTTGAACTTCCAATCCTCCTGTCTCAGCTTTCCAATCTCCTGGAATTACAGGCATGAACTGCCATGCCCAGCTCTCTCTCCCACTTTTATTTGATCTGCTCTTAGTAAGCAGCCTTATTTTGGAACTGTAAGGTGGGGATGGCTTTGTGTATAGTGTTGAGTTTCACTCCAGAAGCACTCTGATGCCTCTTTTCTCTGTTGCATCTCCTGCAACAATGAATGAGGACTAACCATGGGTATCAAGTTTCATAGAGGGAAGGATACAATGTGTTTGTGAAGACAGTGAGAACCCTCTGATAATCCAGTGGTGTGATGTAGACAGAAGGGTCTTTGCATTATACCCTCTGTACTTTCTTCTACAATGGGAATGCAAATGCCTACCAGCATTGGGACTTTCCTTGGGTTCTGCTGCTGTTGGCAGTGTTGTGTGAAATCACTGTAGATACTGGCTCTTCCCATTGTGTTGAGGTACCTGGCACTATGATCCTGTGTTTAGATACACAACACCTCCAGTCAGGACACAGGGAGAGGCCAGCAAGGGGATCCCAGCAGCCCTTGTGTGACACTCACCTCTGGTCTGAATGGCCATGTGTCACTTCACAGGGTTAGGGGGTATTGCATGTTGAGAACCTTTGTAGGAGGAATGCCCACAAGAAGTCCTAATATCATGTGGTGAGTGTCCAGAAGTGGGACTTGAGGTCCCACCTCACTGTGCCCAGTTGGGGATGGGTTGTCAACTGAAGGATAATATTCCCCACATTCTTTAAAATGAAACCTGCACCAAGTAATCAGGACTGGATCATGACTACAGAAATGTGCAATTTCTCTCTGCTGGCCCAGAAGTAGAACCCAGGGTCACATGTGGTCCCAATGTGAGCAAAGGGCTGCACTCACTCCAAGCACAACAGAGAAAGCAGAGGGGGAAATGCAAACCTTCAGATAGAGAACTGAAGTTAAAAAAAAAAAACACATTGGCAATACCAACCACAACAGAAAACACAGGGGGCAATAATATGGAGGGAAATACAAGGTTAAAACCTAATAGAATTAATAAAAACTTTAAAAGGAGCAAAGGTATCAGGAGAAAGTGGGGAGAAAGGAGAGGAGCCAGATAAAAACTAAAAATTACCAAAAGGAGAAAGGGGGTTATAGAGAATTGGAGAAATAACTCAGAGAGTGAAATAATTGGTAAAGGGACCAGGCTCTGGCAGTTGTGTGGCATGAGCCAGAGACCTCTGATGGAGAAAGGATGGAGTTTGTGCTTGGGGACTGTAGTTTCCAAACCCTGTTCCATCTGCCACTGTCCCTCTGTGTACCATTGTGGGACTCCTAGAATTTCTGACAGAGCCTTCTGACAGAGTCAAACACCCCTGAATTTTTGGTCCCTTTGACTTCTAGAACAGTGAGATTGGACAACAGCCTCTTGATATGGCTTGCAGTTATATACCATGAGTATATACTGTGAAGTGCAGAGAATATGTCTAGAGCCAGTTCACCAAACACTTTCCAGGTCTGTCATGTGTTCAGATGGATGCTGCTGCAGGCTGCTGAATCCTGTGCCTGCACTGATCATTGGGACTCTCCCTCTCCCACCTCCACCCTTGCCATGGAGTCCCTGTCCTAGCCCTGCTGCATACCCTGTGGTCAGTCCTGGACACTCACTTTCACAATCCAGCCAAATACTCAGGGATCCTCAGATCTGCTTTTATCCTCTGTTGAACTCCAGCATTCTCCTATGGTCACAAACCTCAGTGAGCTATGTCGGTTCCATCTCTGGACTATAGACATGTGCTGGGTGCCACTAATCCACCATCTTGCCCATCTCATCTGAATTTAATCAAATGACATTTTCTCCTGAATATTTGGGAGCAGATCCTAAGAGAGCTTAAGACTGGCATTTATATGAATTTGGAACTTCCTGCCACTGCAAGAGTCATTTTATTACCAGAAAAATTGGGTCTGTCACAGTCGGGCCTCTTCAACAAGACTCCCATTATGGGCCAGATAAGTTTTACATTATTTATCAGATCACTCTTCAGAGGATGGGAATTGCTCCTGGCAACAACACATGTGACCCAAAGGTGCCAGTTCTGTGCTCAAAACAGTCTGAAAATGAAACAGCTGCCAAAAATGCTGGGGCCCAATTCAAGGGCCATATTGTTTAAAGATTCGCAATGAACTTCAACTTAATGCCCAAGACTGGTAGAAAATTTAAATATCGTGAACTTCCAGCAACATTTATCCAATTGGCTTGAGGCATACCCTCATGATGGAAAGGGACTCAGAAATGCCTTGAGGGTGACTGACTATAGACAGTGTCCCCAGGTAGCATATACCTGACTCCTTTCAAAGTACTTATATTTCTGCCTTTGCCACCAAAGGAATTCACCAGCTGCATAAATGTTGAGGAGTTCTTTGGAGACTGTGTGCTGCAGAAAACTCAGTCAACATGGATGACAGAAAAGATGAGCCATGCCCTGAAATAGAGGTAGGGAAAGAGCTAGGGTAGGCACGTAGGAGACTTGGGCCTCACCAAGATCAGATTTCTCTTATCAGAAAGACCACAGATGCAAGGCTATGAACCCAGTAGAACCCTGATATCAAAACACAACAAAGAAGCATTAAGGAAATAAAACCACAGATAAAAAACACTGATGAACATAGACCCAAAACTCCATAATAAAATATCAGCAAACTTCACTCAAAAACACATTAAGAGGATAATACACCATTATTGAGTGAGCTTCCTCCATGAGATGCAATGGTGTTTCAACCTAAGGAGAATCAATAAAAGTAATTTACCACTTAAAGAGATTAAAATATAGGAATCATATGAACCTCTCAATAGATCCAGTGGTGAAGAAATTAGTCTTCATGGGTCAAATATAGCATAGTGCCTGTCTATGTAAATTAAGATTTGTGGTTGAGGATAGTGTTTTGTGGAGCTGGTGATCCAAATTAAGGGCATCCTGTATGCTGTCCAAGAACTCTGCTGCTGAGATGTGCCAGCTCCCACATAAGAAGGTTTGGAGGAAAGTAGTCACATCCATGAGACCCAATAATCCCCAGAGCCTAAACCAGGGACCAAGATTTTCTTCCAAAATAAAACTTTCCAATTCCTAATTTACTGCATAAAGTACACATTATGAAATGTTGATAGGACTCCCCCCACATTTATATAAATGTCCTTCATATATATATATATATATATATATATATATATATATATATATATTAGCAACTACATGAATGATATACATTTTAATGTGATCAAACTCCTTGTTAATAAACTTAAACAACTGGTACCTCTGAGTTTTGTGATCTCATTCAGATACTCTTGCAAGGATGAATAGCCCTAATTAAGGCATAAAATTTGATAATTAATATAGCCTAAAATAGAATTCATTTTACATGTTAATAATTGTTATCTGTGGGAAATATTTGCATAGTCTTACTGATTGTGTTGTTCTTTCTCCTCAGGAACCAACTGCTATTTGTCGGATTTCTGGCTCCTCCTTTGTTGGATGAATCCATCACATCCAGCAGCAGCAGCAGCAGCAGCAGCATCACACATCTCTTCTGAGGTTTCGATTCCCTGTATTCCATGTTCCCTGCATTGTTCTTCAACCTTTCAAGAAAGTTTGATATTAAGATACCTGGCACTTCAACAAAAGGCACATTTTTGTTTTCCTTGAGATTAGAACCTGACTCATCAAATTGTCATAATTTCAGTATATAAAAGGTAAACAGAGAAAGAAAATTACACCCTACATACCCAGGACAAGGACAATTCTTATGAGGAAACTGGTTGCATTAAAAGTACACTTCTGTGCAGGTTATGAGTTTGGAGCCTAAGTGGTATTTGTTGAACCTGATGCAATGATTGGTGGGATATGTAGAAAAGGAAGGGAGAGTTGTGACTTTAGCTGTAGAATTAGTTGGCACTGGAATCTCAGTAGGCCCAGAACAGAAATTAGTGCTATTCACAACATTATAATAACTAATTGTTGAGTTATGCAAACAGTAACTCTTATCTTCTTTACATTCTATCCAAAAGCAGGCATTATTACTAACACCAGCATTAAAAAAGGAAACAGAGTTGGTGTGGCTTTCACAGGTTTCCCATCTTGGGTGTTGATCATTGAGACAGACATCCCTAGCATTGGGGCTACATTGGTGGCTGCTAAAGTGAGTGGTTCAATCCCTGCTGGGGTCACAGTTGAGTTCAACTCTGCAGACAGCACAGAGACCATGGTTGAGCAGGTGGAGGCCCAAATCAAACAGTAGGAGAACCCAGCACCATGTCTTCAGTGCTGGTGCCCTGAAGCCAGCTTCATTGTAGGAATTATTCTTGTCTTGGGTGTACAGCTGTAATTTTCTTTCACTTAAGTTCTGAAAATCTAAAGAATGAAATTACCATACTTTGTAAGCAGACCTTTTAAATTAACAAGGACTGGCAGTACATTTGTGTAACTCACTGAACCCAAAATACTATCTTAAAAGAAGGTCCACATGGAAGACACTATTCCAAGATCTTTAAATTTCCAAACAATGCATATAGGATTTTTTGGATCATCATCCTTGAAGAACAATCAGTTAATGTTTTACTTACAGTAACATTGTAAAATTATTCTTCATGAACCCTTGTGGCTGTCATCTTTTATTTTCCATGACTGCTGCTGTTTCTTTTCGTGACACGCCAAATGCAACTTTCTGTAAGTGACGGACAATGTCTGATGAAGACGACCTCCTGCTTCTTGGTGACTGAAGTATAGGTATCTTAAAGTCTGAAAACTGCATTACTTTTCTGCTAACTCAAGATGTAAGTTAGTGATCAGAATTGAGAAGGTGTGCCAAAATGAGCAGGTGGATTTTTGGTTATCATTTCCAAGGTGGAAAAAACTTACTAATTTAGTAATACTAAACTGTATCCATAGATTAAAATTTCGTGCTTGGTAAGTTTTTTTTTTCTACATTAAAAATAGGATGCTACATGGGGAATGGAGAATTACATTCCAGATTCAAAGAAATGAGTGGAAAGGATATAGACCATTAATGTTTAACAGGATATTATTCATGCTTGCAAAAGCAGCTTCCATCATTGAGAAAATAAAGAACGGTGCCTTAAAAGACAGACTCAAAGGTAGGCTGTAACACAAAATTTGTGTGATTTATTCTTTGATATTGAGGAAGATAAAAGTGAGTTTGAGATTGTAACTGTTGATGTAAGCAGTACTAAATCTGCTTTCAGATACCATACTGTTGATATTTAAATTAAAAGCATACCAACATCTTTTTCAGAGCTGAGAAATGTATGCTAATTACTATTATACAAACTTGGAAAGCCTTCATGTATTGAATTTCACAACTTTTATTTTGGGCTGCCGAAAAGAACTGAGATAAAATTGATAAATTATCTATTTCCTTTGTGCTCAAAAAATATCTTAACACTATGAAACTTGAAAGGATTTATACAAAGTTTACCTGAAAAGTACCTACTTTCATTAGGTAAAAAAGAAACATTTAGAATCACTTATTAGCTCTTTAAATAAGACAGTCATTTTCAGTTTTCAGATGGCAGATGTGACCAGTGTAATTTTGGAAAATCTAAGGATTTTTTATCAGATTACTATAGATTTTTAATGATTATTGCCCTGGATGAGTTGACTATATTTCCACTTTCCCCACTCCTTTTCTTTCTTTCCTTTGTTTCAATTCCTATAATATGATAAGCATACATGTTTTTGTTTCTATGGTTTCTTTTAAAGCACTCATTTTCTTAGTTTTATAGCCCACTTCTCCCTTCCTTTTACACTTTGGATTAGTTCAGGGGCTTTAATTGGTTTAAATTGGGCTTTTGCTTTTCTAAGTCATTCAAGTATTTTTGCTTTATGTTCTTGAGCCAATAGTGGATGAGGTTAGCACTTGGTTTTCCATATGTTATAGGGAGATGACAAATGCCTTTGTTCATTTCATAAACCAAAACTTGTATTTAGATCATTATATTAAAGGTTCTTAAAATGAAGTGTTACTCTTTTCTGTCACATGTTGTTACAGTTGAAGTATGTTTTCTTGCATATCTGTACATATACTTAATGTTTTGAAGTGCCCTACTTGTTTAAAATCTCTGATTTCAAAATTTTTTTTAAAGGTAGATTTATCTCACATTTTTGTGTTTGCATTAGTAGTAATATTTTAGGTACCTCACAAAATTTATTATGGTACCATGGCTCTTAAATTCTAGTGAATGCTGTAGGATTCATTTGAAAATTTACAGAATTCCATTCCTAACAAGGTGGCAAAAAATAGCTACAGGGGTATAATCCTCATTTGCCTGGATATAAATTCCTTGCCACATGTTACTGTCAGCATACGTAGCTATGTTAGAACACTCCTCTAACAACAAAAGCAAAATATTTTCATGTTTTATAAGTCTACAGATAACTCTAGGAACAGAACTCACAGCCCTTTCTGACTTTCCTTCTTTCCTATAGCAATATAGTATCTTGAGCCATTAAAAAATTGGGTTTGTTTTAAATTCACAACATATACTTTAGAAACATTTTCTGATTTTTCATCTTATTTGTTCATGCAAATGTAGTTCTATCAAATACCTTATTTTACTTTATTGATATTTGATCATAAGCAGACACTGCTGTGTTTAGAAATTTCTATTTCTGTTCATTTAAAAATGCAAAACCAATTTGTATCATGTAACAAACTGATTTAAAATAAGTCTATGAGTTTATTGAACAAAACACATTAAATGTAAATAGATGCTTACTTTAATTTTCTCATTACCCTCCAATGAAATATTTGCAAATTTTGTATCATTTTGCTTTGAGTGAAAAAATCCATGTTCCATATGTAAAAGGGTACATTATTAATTCTATGATTTAATTTCATTTTTCTTGGTCACCTAATATTTTCAATCCCTGCATGACTGCCAAAAGGAAAAAAGAATGTGAAGGTTGTCCTCTTCTATCTTTTTTACCTGACCTAACATTCATCAGGCAGATTAGAGAATAAGAATTTATGAGGCTTCAGGAACCAAAGGGAGATTTTCATTTCTACACTAAGCTATCTTATCCTTATCATCTTTGACCTTTTTCTCATTTGGATTCTGAGGTCTTAAAAATGGGGGTGGTGGTCACTGAAGTTTAAGGCCAAAGTTAGCATAGCATGAGGGGCAGAGTGAAACTGTGGAGTTACTAATATGCAACAAGGGAAAATGAGCAACTACTCAGCTTCTCAGATTTCTCAATCAATAACCATCAAGAACATTTCACAGCTGAATGGTATAAAAATATTTACCAATTCTAGCCTGATATAGTACTTATAATAGGAAAAAAAACAAGAAAATTTAAATGATACCTTCAAAGATCCCAAATGTCATGAGCTAGTGTTTTAGGCATAAAAACTAAGGATACAATTCCATCAACTTCCATCTTACTGGGTCAAATCTTTCATCAAATAAGGTAAATTTCATCACATCAGACACATTACATATATAATTTAGTCAAAGTAATTCATGTGTTAGAGAACAACAGAAAGCATCATCTACTTTTCTTCTGCATGATATCCTCAACTGGTTGTTTTTGTGTTTCTTTCTTAAAATATCAGGGTACCTCAGACCTCATCTTTGGCATCATATAGCAAATGATAGGCTGAACATGTGTGCTCCTTATGTAATTAAATCACACATGTCTAAACTTACCCAACTTTTTATAATAACATCATGTAAACAGCTGATTCAGAAAAAAACATGAGACTGGTGACTTCTTAAAATGCATGGAATCATATGCACTTGTTTCTAGATATTTAGTCATATTCAAATTATGTTTTCATTATTTTGACAAAAAATAATAAATTCAAAACTATGAAAGCAAAAAAAAATATTTGGTTTATTACTTGGAATGCTCAAACTGATAGACTTTTTTGTATCTATTCTCACTCTTTGTTTCCTTCAAAATATACTCTTGGTTGTTGGTTTAAATGTTCTCTAAATCAACTCAGCAAAATACCTTGAGCAAGTAACAACTCTTTATCAACTACCTCTAAACTAATCTTGGTTGATAAGGTCACAGGCCATAGGGCTGAATTTGTTTCCCTCCTCACCAGCACTAGGACAAATGACAGAAAGTTTTCATAAGATTAAAGAGCAAAGATAATGAGAATGTTTCCTGCATGCTGAGCCCTAAATTCCCAGATACTTTCTTCATTATGTAAAAATGTTATAAAAATGGAATATACAGAGAAATTAATTCCTCCATTCCAAGGATGATCTTTAGCTACAAGTTACTGTAGGTTTTAAGAATAATTTAAACTAGACAACCAGCTATAATTGTTT
This sequence comes from Sciurus carolinensis, assembly GCF_902686445.1. Classification (NCBI taxonomy): domain Eukaryota; kingdom Metazoa; phylum Chordata; class Mammalia; order Rodentia; family Sciuridae; genus Sciurus; species Sciurus carolinensis. The sequence continues at coordinate 469,129 of NW_025920154.1, forward strand.
TAATATTAAATATCAAACATTGATCAATTGATTCTAAAAGGCAAGGTTGAAAGGTAGTTCCATTTGGTTTAGTCTTCATTATGAAAACAAAGAAAATATTTTTAAAGCAGAATGTTCACTGAAACATTTACCTGTGGCTGGTTAATTTCATGGAAATCGAGTTTTGTCTACTATTATTCTGATATCAATTATAAGAGTGTGTCTGCTGACAAATTCTAGTTAAAATAAACAACTTAGAATATTTATAAATTGAAAGTCTTTATAAACTATAAAATAAAAAGTATTAAATATAAAAACCCTACTTTTTTCTCAATGAAAAAATTGTTTATCCCTCACATAAATACTTGATGTGTGAAACCCACAAAAACTTCTTGATTTTTAATAAAAGAAATTACTAATGTTTGAAAAGACATCTACTCTTGCTAATATCACTGTATATTACAGCAAGGCATCATCACCACCATAACATATGTATACTTGTTCCTAATTTTAACACCTTGAAAATACACTAACTGGAATTTGATTCTATTCCTATAGAAAAGAATAATCCATATAAATTATAGAATATTTCATCATATTGTGTTGACAAATCAATTTCCTTAGTGACACAGGTAATGCTATCATAGTATCATTTACTACTTTTAATAACTATGGTGAAAATTAAATAGAATATCTGATTTCTATGGAGCCCAACTGGATAAAATGAAACTAATGAGGAAATGTGGCACATAATATAAAACACTCTCTTCTTGATTGGAAGAAATATAGGATTTCAGGGTCAGAGTAAATAATTGGACATTTTCTCTAGGAAGTACTATTTCAGCTTGCAAATTTTTAACCTTTATGTTTTTATATAATTATGAATTGAAAACCATTGAAAAAATTGGTTCATATTAATATAATATAATTTACGCTTGAAATTTTAATGTACTCATTTGTGGTTTAAATATTGTTACACTTCCTTTTTTATCTAGGGAAGTATTACCAAGAGTAATGCATGACTGGTGTTTTATCTGGGTATTTATTTTGAGAAATTTTACATCTATTCATATTCAAGAAGTATTTCTTCACTGACATGTATAAAGAAAGTAATAGATAAAATTTCTATTTCAATATATCAAACTCTTAAAGACCACAGCACACACAAAGTGAAAACTACTATCAGAAATTTATCATGCACACTTCAAGTTTCTAAAATCAACAAATATGTTTTAAAGATAGTAACAAAGGTACAAAAAAAGGGAAAGTGAGGCAGATGTGAATCAAACACCTTACAGCTTGACACATGATACTAACAGTCTCCATGCGGTCACAAATAGCATGACCTCATTGAAAGTACTCTGAACTTAGAAGTTTCAGTTTCTAAGCACCAGTCTAGTGCTGTTGGATAAGTCTTTTCCTAAAGACTTAAAGTTCTCTTTTAACTATATTGATTTTACTACTTTAGTTTGCCAAGTTGAGGATTTAATCGGATGTTATAAAAACATGCTCAGAGAAATAGGAAAGCAATGAAATAATTTGTTCCCTATTCTGAAATATATAGGAATTGCAAATATGATTTAAGATGTGTTTTTCCTCAGGTTACTATGTTGGTGTACTCAGAAAATAGTAAGTCCTAACTTGGGTCATCAACTGTTCTTTGAGTCTAGAAAATCAGAGAAGTCAGCTATGTAATGATTAATAACCCAATTTATTTAAAAATATATCATTCAATTAAATTAAATGATATAATTGTCACCTATGATTGAACCAATCAATCACACCAATGGCAGAAAAATAATAAGTGTTGAGACTTGACTCAGACTATTTCTACTCCTTCCCTATGTATTCAATCTCTGAACCAGGAGCTCTTTGTTAGAATGATGCTTAATCTCCACATTTACCTTCAGTGACTTGGAGCACAAAACCCTCCTTCGTATAAAAACAGTGCTGAAACATGATAAAGTTTAGCTCTCTAAATCCAAATGCTTTTTGATTTCAAAAAATTGTGCCCAATGTCCTCCTCGTGAGTCTAATTTTTAAATATTTGGAAAACTTGAGGGATATATACAAGTAGAGTGAGAGATTTTCAGTACCACAAAAAAATGATCACTTGAGTGCAAATAGAATGATGTTACCCACCCTGAGGAAAGAAGCTATCAATTCTCCCATGACTTAAGAAAAATGTCTACACTGACAGGAAGGGCATTTGGGTGCAGAGTTGGGGGTACAAAAGAAATATAGGGGTAATTTCTTCCTGCAAAATTTATTGAACCTATCTGATAGTTTAAAATGATCCCAAATCATTGCTACCTCATAGCATAACTCACCACAAAAGTATGGTATCAAGTCTATATAAGTTTGACAGTAAGTGGGAATAGTCAGTTTGGTCACTAAATATGTGACTAACTAAGAGATCCACTTGCAAACGCATAGGGAACAATCAGTGAGTGTAAAAGAATATGAATGCATAAAATGTATAACTTTTAAGTCTATGCATGTGTTACCATGTAGAGTGAGAAATCTGGATAAGTTAGTGCAACCTGGTAGTAGAGGCTAATCATTACCCAACTTCAAGGCAAAATTTCAAAAGCAACATTGTAAGAACAGTATGAAAAGAGTGATTATGGTGTCCTTTTCTGCTATCCTACATTAAGAGGTTTGTTTTCCTTGACTAAAGGACAGCCTTAGCTTCTAGAAAAAAATAGGGGGGTGTGGTTGAAGGAACCTGCTCCTAACAGGAAATTCACAAGATTTCCTATTAAATTTAATATTTGATGTCTCAAATATCTAATTCAAAACATCAAACATTGGAGTCCCATGCACTGGGGTTCTACTTGAAATGAAAGGGAAGATACTGGGAATTCATAACCATAAAATCTTCAAAGTCAAGGTAGAGCTTGGGTGTTTTGCAAGGTAGGAGAGAAACTGCCTAGCAGGCCTAAGTCCCTAGGGTCAAATCCCAGCTCTTGAATGGAACAAAGTTCTGAAAGAATCCTATAACCTTTGCAACATCTCAAACTTTGTCTAATGTTCTTGGTTTCATGACTGCTTTTCCAAATTACCAGAACTATCAGAACTCAGTTGAAATCTCACCTGATAAAAAAGATGTAATTGTTGTAATGATTTTGAACCTCCCTTCAATATTAACTAGCATTTTATATAAACACTTACAGGGTGTCACTACTATCAACAGCATAAGATAATGCAGTCAATCCCCAGCAATCTTCAGAGAAGATGTCAATGCCTTGTTGAAGAAGAAGCCTGATGGTGTCTTTGCATTCACATTCCTGCCACAAGCATGAGGGATGCAGAAGAGGTAATTGTAATAATTTTGAAATTCAATATTAACTAGCATTTCATGTAAACACTTACAGGATATCAAATCAAAAAGGATCCAAAAGACAAAATGAGTTTTAACTTTGCATTGCACTTGATGTAGAATTCTGAAGGCATGGATAAAACAAGCAGAGATTAAGTAATCAGATGAAATAATAGAAAATTCAAGACAGAATCAAAAACCAAACAAAAGTACCTATTTTCAAAGCTGATCAAAATAATATATTGCTTTACCTAATAGAAGTGCATAGATGATAGATAGCAAAACATCACTCTTCATTGTAAAGAATATGAAACCTGTTATATATGTCATTGTGTTGCCCACCCTTAATACTTGGTAGCTGATGTTTTATTTTGAAAGACTGTACTATGTCCTAAACATTATAAAATTATCAACTTCCATCAATTGAATACTTTGACAGAATTCTTACCATTACTAAGGTCAAAAGAAGCAGGGGAAAAGTATGGGTCTGTACCTTCCCCAATCAACGCCATGTATATTTGCTCCCTTGTCCATTAAAAGTTCTGCCATGTGCTATTTTCCTTTACAGCAATAACATGGTGTGAGTCTCTCCTGTAAGAAAACAGAAACACTTCAGATTCACCCAGTTATATATTTCACAACTGAACTGAACATTGTATAAAATACCCTTTTTAAATGAAATTATAATGAAGCAAGAACACATAGTAGCTCTTCCTCCTTAGACCCCTGCATTTTGACAAGTGCTGCTCCTTCCCTTTGAGATGGCCCTTCCCTGCCTACAGTGGCTACATGATAGCAGAATATACTTTGATACATCATATATATATATATGATATATAACTTCTCATTCTTCTGGTTGTACATGATGTTGGATAACACTGGTTATGTAATCATATATGTACATAGTGTAATAATGCATAATTCATACTAGTATGCTTCCTGCCCCTATAACTGTCCCCTCCCTTCACTCCACTCTAACTAATCCAAAGTACCTCTATTAATCCCTATCTCCCACTTATGGTGAATTAGAATCCATATATCAGAGAAAGCATTTGGCTTTTGTTTGTTTGTTTGTTTTGTGGGGGCTTATTTCACTTATCCTGATATTCTCCAGTTCCATTGATTTACCAGCAAATGTCATAATTTTATTCTTCTTTAAGGCTGAGTAACATTCCATTGTATATCAAAGTCACATTTTTTATACATTTATCTGCTGTAGGGTTCCATAGTTTATTTATTATGAATTGAGTTGCTATAAATATTGATGTGGCTCTGATTGTGGCTCACTGTAGTATGCTGATTTGGGGTCATAAATCCAGGAGTGGGACAATTGGGTCAAATTTTTCATTCCAAGTTTTCTGAGGAAACTCCATACAGCTTTCTATAATACTTGCATCAATTTGCAGTCCAACTAGCAATGTATGAGCATACCTTTATCCCCACATTCTCAAAAGTATTTATTGTTGCTTGTATGTTTGATAATTGCCATTCTGACTGGAGTGAGATGAAATCTTAGTTTTGATTTGCTTCTCTCTAATTGCTACAGATTTGAACATTTTTTAATGTATTTGTTGATTATATTTCTTCTTTGAAGTCTCTGTTCAGTTCCTTTGCCCATTTATTAACTGTTATTTAATTTTTTTGGTGTTAATTTTTTTGAATTCTTTATATATCCTGGAGATTAGTGCTCTATCTGATGTACATATGGTAAAGATTTTCTCCCATTCTGTAGGCTCTCTCTTCTTGTTATTATTTTTTACCTTTGCTGAGAAGCTTTTTAGTTTGAATTAATCCCATTTATTGATTTTTTATTTTACTTCTTGTGCTTAAGGAGTTTTGTTAAGGAAGTCGGGTCCTAATCTGATATGATGAAGATTTGGGTCCAATTTTCTCCTAAAATAAGCAATTGTAGAGACACTAAAATCCTTAAAAATACATTAGGAAGGCAGAGCTATAAACTCTATTTTGTACTTGAAACAAGGGGCTTACTTGATGAAATACCTATGTGGATTAGTAGGAAACTGGAGAACGCATAGTACTCAGACAAAGGACCTCACTCTGCAACAAGAGAGTAGTTTGGGTTCAAAGGAGAACAGATTCAGTTCTTTCAGTGGGCTTAATAGCCACTTTCTGCAGGAGAATCCTCGATGCTCATGTTTACTCTATTCACTCTATCTTATATATTTAAGGCATTTTTGGTCCATGGACCTGGTGGGTGGATAAAGGTATATTTGCTGTGGATATTTGTGTATCCAATTGCCTGGGTACAAAGTGACATTTTGGCAGGTAAAATCTACTCTCCATTATATCTTGTGTTATCATAAGAACCAGGTCCACAAATATCCTAAGAACTTAGAATACCTAATTTAAGAGTTTTTCCTCAACTATTAATTTATATTTCACTTGTATTCAATACTCTGTGACTGTTCATTATATGAATAGTTTGCTATAACTGCTGAAAATGAAGTATTAAAGGGACCCTCCTGTGTATTCTCACTCAATTCAGGGATTGTAGTGTTGAACACTGCCAGGCTGGTCATGCCAGGGTTCTAAGAACTCAACAGACCTCCTGAGACAGTCTACTACAAAACTGCTACTGAACAAGGGTTCATGATTTGCTATTACTCTAATGGAAAAACCCTGCATGCAGACAACATTGGTTGTCAAAATGACCTGGAAGACATCCAGGAGGCATAAAATACGTAAAGCCTCATCCTCTACTTATTAAAATAGCATCTATAAGCCCATTTTGAAGGATTATTGAATGGCAGTGAATGATTAATGGTTGGGAGGAAAATGATGCTATTATGTCAGCAAATAGTTAGTGTCTACAACACATTTTTCAAATTACCAATCACAGAACTGGTGAAAAGTAGGGGAAATTTAGATTACCATTATTGGGATGGAGAAGTGTGAAAGAAGGATTACCTGGGTGACCTCCCACTCTTTGAGCGATTTCATCATCTTTGGATAACTGGGATTCATATATGACTTGAATATGTTTATTGGCTCTTATCTAGGAGTTCTATCAGAATCTCCATGAAGTATATTTAAAAGTGAATATCCAGGTCTTAATATATTTACTGAATCTAGATCTTCAAGTGAGCCTGCAATTGTCAGTTTTCAAAACTAGCCTTGGGACACTCCTAAGCATAATTTTAGGGCAGAACATGACAAGGAGAAATACTCTGCTTCAGTGTCAAATCTGTTCCAATGCAATTTTCCTTTATCATTTGAGAATTGGCCAGAAATGAAGCATGTGTAAGATAACCATGTTCAGGAAATCCCCCAGATTTCTTCCATGTAGGGAAAGTAATAATGCAATTCTGTTTCATCCTATCAAAAATAAGATGAAAAAATCTCCCACCTCCTAGCAAAACATTACACATTTCAAAAAAGGGTTTGGTCTCATGTGGATGGCTCCCTCTGCCAGAAATTGATAATTTGTAAGCGAATTATCTATTCACCCCTTTTGTTTGGCACCTTCTCAACCTAAGATCAAAGTCCTCCGAAATTAAATCCCTGTGCCTGTTTGCAAGTGTGCAAGTTTTATTAACAAACAAGGAATTCTTATTTTCCCCAAATGTGAAAAGAAACTTGTCTATACCAAGCTGAAAAACTGTTTTTCAAAATCAAAAGTCTTTTTATACGTCCCCTCAATTACGTAACTTCCATATATTTCTAAATATTTGTTTTCCTGTGTTGAACCTCACCACTGAAAGAAAAGTCACTTTTCTAGAACTTGTCAACAGTAACTAAATTCCTCTAGCTCATCAAAGGCTTTGTTTGGTTTTCACTTTTAAGATCAAGCCTATATCCTGAGTGGTTGCAGTAGCACATTCCTGAAATACAGATACTGAAGAAGTTTGGGTGAAAGAATAACAATCCCAAAACCTGTTTGACCATTTTAGCAAGAACTTGTATCAAAATAAATTTTAAAAAGGACTAGTAATGTTGGCAGTGATAGAACATTCTTGAATTCTAATCTCAGCACCACACTCACAGAGACACACACGTGTGCAGAGACACACACACACACACACACACACACACACACACACAAACACACACCCTTATATGTTTGGTTCCATGATAAATACGCTGGCTGTTTAACAGTGAACCCAGAGTAAAAGATAGCATATGAGGGAACCAGGATAGTCAATCTCACTGGCCCTTGGGACTTAAAATGGCATGTACAGTTACAAAAATGGGACTCTCCAATGACAAAACCATGTTTCCAATGGAACATCCACCAATATCTTATTGCCCTAATTGTACTACAACAGAATTGAACATATTACCAAAGTGGATGGAATGTGCTAATATTTTGCCAGTGTGACATAAAATCCCTGGCAGTAGTGTATATATTTTGAATTGGTCTCATAGAATTGATGAGAAAACCATGTCAGGAATCTATGACTCCTGGAAGATTTGCTAGTAATATTCTGACTTTCATTGGTGGTGGTATGCAGAAAGACCTGTGGCATTTGATAGCTGCCTTAGATTTCATTAATTACACCAGAAGCTCCCTAAGTGACCTCATGAGTAGGAGCTGTAAAGTGACTTCATGCTATTGCCTGCAAGCCTATGTTCAATCTCCTTATGTGTTCACTTCTGGAAATAGAAAAGTAAAAAGAACTGCAGAAAAATATCAAGTCACTTGTCACAGATGTAATCTAATTGCATTAGTAGGTATAATAGAGGACATGAGTGCCTGTGTTACCTCAACCCTCCTTTGTTTTAATCCCAGTTAACATTTCAGAACACTGGTATCTTGATGCTGGAGTTCAAGTGAGATATGCCCAGCTAAATAGATTCCAGGGCTTTCTTATTGGTCATATTGCACTTGGAGTAGTCACTCTGATTATCTGTTTTTGTCTCTGCCATGACATTGTGGTAGCCTTATCCAAAAGCATTCAAAAATGCTCATTTTCTTAATATAGCTCAAAATACTTTGAAAGTCCTACAAAATCAGGTAACTATTGATGAAAAGTTTGAGACTAAATTAAATGCTTTGTAAGCTACATTCATAAGTATAATATATGAGCTTGCCATGCTTAAATTTAGACAATGGCTTCATTGCCATACTGGCTATAAATTCTTGTTACAACTCAAAAATATAACACTTCCACGTGGAATTGGGGAAAAATTAAAAATCATTTAATCAACATAGTCAGAGAAATAATGACAGTCTAGACCTTATAGAGTTACATCACCATATCCAAGATACTCAGGAAAGCAGGAATGAACTTGTGGATCCTGCATAACTTGCTGAACAAATATTTAATGATTTAAATGATTATAATCCTTAGGATATGTTAAAACATTGAATATGTCACATTTTTTGAATCATGTGTTTGCTACTAATTCTCTTTTGCAATATAACAATAGGATGCTGCATTTTCTGAAAAGTCTGAAAACATCAAATAATAGACTACCACTTGCACTTAAACAGTTTCAAAAAGGGGAAATGTCAGGAGAGGTGACTGAATTATGGTTCTTGAACTGTCCTGTGACAGAGGTGACGCCTCTCCCGGGAACATTAAGGGCTAAGGTGCTGTTTAATGATTGCCCAGTTGCTATGGTGGCACCCTATTCAAAAGGAAGTCATGAATCTATCAAGTTCTTGACCTTGAAGTTCCAATATCAGCTGCCTGGGTGTAGAGAATATGGGTAAAAGTCAATAATAATAATTATGCTACTCATGCCGATGACCTGCGTTTTGCTTGTTTTGAAGAAATAGCTCTCACAAAAAAAATCCTTTTAATGATAAACCCTATGTAATAAATGTACTGACCTGGCTAAGAGTCATTGCACTCCCCCAGACTGTAATATTCACTGGGATCCCTAGATTTTTTTTCTTGTGTGTCTATGTCTGTCTTTCCTAATCCCCCATCACCCTCGTCTGGTTTTGTGAATTAACCATCATGCAGACTGTGGCAATATAATCTTCCACTGCCTATCTACATAGTAAACTTTTTAAAGTGGATTTTTTATAATTATTTTTAAATTTAGTTTTGTATGTGGTGCTCATGATTGAACCTGGTGCCTCATACATGCAAGGCAAGTGCTCCACCACTGAGTCACAATCTCAGTCCAACATTGTAAATATTTTCAAAACATTTTGATTTAGCTAAGTTTTGCTGATATATGGGGTATTTTCATTTTTATTTTGGTAAACTAAACTTCAGAATACTTGCCCTTACTGTTGAGGTGCAGTTTTATGTATGCATTTAGCATATCAGTCCTTGGGTTCAATCCCCCATTTCCCAAAAAGAAGACAAGAACACAGTGACCAGCTTGCTTTTCAGGTCCTGTTAGCAAAGGTTTTGCTACACAGAAACACGTAGGAGGCCTTTGTGATTGTCTCTGGCAATTTTCTCCTTTACTTTTCAATCTATGTTTCATTAGGCACTTCAGGTTTGTGATGTAAAAAGGCAGGTAGCTTGTGGCCATGGTGGCACAGAGCTATTATCCCAGACACTGGGATGCTGATTCAGGAGGTTGGCAAGTTCCAGGTCAGCCTGGGAATATTATGAAGGCCCTGTCTCAGAAAGGGCTAGGATGTTTTGAAGTGGTAAAGGGCCCCATTGATCAATCCTGAAAGAAAGCATCTGAAGATTTAGGAGAATCAACTGAGGACAGAAAAGGGAGCCCCTAATTAAGTCAGGAGGAAGCAAATTATATATAAATGAACACCAGATTTCCAGATATCTTGTAAGTTTCTAAGGTAAACAACATATATACACGGGTGTACACTAATAGATATTGTTTTTAATCATGGATATGAGTCCTGACCTTGCTGCATTATGGAGAATATTTTTGAGACACTTTCCTAAAATATATATAACATGATTTTGTAAATGAGGATATGGAAAGTGAGGTACTGTGTATACTTCACTTTACTTGGTGGCATACTTTAAAGTAGTCAATTAAGTGCCCTATCAGGTGAATGATTACTGGGTTTTTATTGGGATACTCACCAAGATTAGCTAGGCATTATTAGTCCCTTCCAAGTTTTTTAGCTCCTAGGATGAAGCTGTTCCAGAGGCACTAAAGCCAAGTACCTTGATGAGGGGAGATCCCCCGTGTGTGTCCTCTGCTGGGCACAACCTGAAAGTTGCTTGCCTCTCCCACACACACCCCTGTCAGCACCTCAGTACCCTTGCCTCTAGGTCCAGCCCTGTTGCCTTTCCTCTCATTTCTGTTGTTCCTGCCACTCTTGCCAGGAGTGTGGAAATACTGACCTGTGACTACATTACCCCCACTTACAGCCTTCTGGACATTGCTCACAATATCCAGATACCACCTGGTGTATCTACTGGAGTTGAACCTATAAGATCTCCAAAGCACAGGAACTTCATCCTCAGGCCTGTGGAGGACCCCATGGGCTCCTGGTCCTGTATCCACACTCCAAAAAATGTCCTTCTGGCAGAGACCAGAGCCTCAGAGGCACCTTCCCTCCCCTTCCCAAAATCCACCTCTGCAAGCCCATACTAGTGCTTAGAGTTGAGCCACCCAAGTCTACCCACAATGTCACAAAAAGGGAGCTCCAGGGTTTGTTTGCTGTCCACCAAAAAATGATAGTTGCCAAGCAACTGGGCCAAATGCCAGAGCCTTTGCCCTTATGCTTTTACCCAACCCTGATTGGATGAAAGCACCTCAGTACACATGTAAGAGGGACTGTGAGGGTCAAAAGTCACCAGCTTTTCAGCTTGAAATTAGACTATAAAATAGCATCATATAAATATATTCTTTCTATAATTTCTATATCATATTTTAGTAAGAAAAATTTAAATTCCATATCAAGGTGTAATAAAACATTATTCAGATCATATATTCTTGTCCCCAAGTTTTTGCCATATTCTTGTAATGCTCCCAAAAGCATATCTTCACTTACTATTACATCACAGGAAAGAAGCTCTAATGATGCTAGACTCAATATCAGAAACAACTGGAAAGAAAGAGAGTACTATTTTTGTCTGAAACACTTCATAATTAGCTTTGACATGAGGCAATGATAAGGGCAAAAGAATAAGAATGAAAAATATGTATGTTTGAGAAAAAGAAGAATTATGATTAAAAACAATTTGCACATGTTTGTACACTGGATTTATTATCCCTGTATTTCTGTATCAGAGCTTCTGGTTCTCCCATTCTTAATACATTCATTCAACAAGCATGTGCTAAGGCAGTGTGACAGGTGCTGAAGTGACTACGTAGAGGTGATATGGTCCACTGCTCAAGAGTCCTATATTATAACAGAAAAAATGTCCAACCAGCAAATTCCAAACAAAGTCACAGACACTATGAAAATATCTGAAATAGGAGACTGAAACACTCAGATGGAACCTGGAAACCATTTTCCCATCAATATTGCAGTTCTTTTGGTGGAGGTAATGTGTATGTAGAAACGTCAGGGGTAAGGAGATGGGAGTCAGAAGAACAAAGAAGCTCATGCAAACAGCCAGAGGCAAGGGATGATTCTTAAGGAATTTTAATTTGTGGAAAAGCTACAGCAAGGGGCTGAGGAGGTTAAGTAATAAGAGGAGAAGATGAATTAATTCACAAGGATTCCAACCAGGTAAGTTTTTTTTTTAATTCTAGAAGTTATTTGGAGTGTTCTGAGGATAAAAGGTAGTCCCATGGCATAGTAAATGACAATATGTTAAACCAGCACAGGTCAAGAGACAACTGATGAAGTGCAAATGCTTGACTCTACTACTTCAGGAGTCTGTATTTTGGTACCATAAACTGAGAATTGGATGATGCCTTTGTTTTCTAACCCATAAGCAGGGGGATGAAATACAGCAATAGCAGAAGTAATGAGAGCATGGAGTTAGAATTAAAATAAACTTTGAGATTTTACAGTTTAGAGAGCATAAATAAATAAGGATGTTTATTTCATTAATAATGTTTATGTTGTCATATTTCTCATTAGATTAAATGAGCTAAATAAATTTAACAAAATAAGCAAAACATATTAAGCATAAAGTATATTAACCAAAAAAGGGACATTTGCTTTTCATAGATTATTTCAGAAATTGATCCATTAATACATTAATCTAAATTTGTTCCATTATGTTCACAAAATACCTTGAGTTCTCTGACTATACCACATTGCAACCCCTGTCACATTTGAAGAAATACAAATATTATTTGCAATGCTAAATTTAAAAAGGAGGCATAATTGTGGGAATGTCAGTTTTAAAATGTGGTCTTAAAAGAAGAATTTCAGAGTCTACTTCTAGTTTGAGGACTGCTTTGAAAAAAATCACATAAATGAAATTGAACTCTCACTTATTTTATATTTAGATAATAGAATAGACATGTAATATGGAAAGATACGAAGATAATTTTGATCCAATCAACAATTCTAATTGATCTATTAAATGTGAAGTATGAAATCTTCCCTGAGCTATACACGCCCTCAGCTCTGGAGGAAGAAATCTTCACTGCCTGGATAGAAATTTCTCAGACGAAAACAAAATGAAATTGTTTCCCCTGACTCTGAAAAAGAGCATACTGTCTCTTCCATGCTTTTACAGGACATGGACACTACACAGTATACATGACAGTTGAGGGCAACTTCTTTTGGGAAAGAGATAACAAGAAATGAAAGCTCACAGGGAGCGGGTACAAGTTAAGGGAGGGGCTGCACTACAAAGGGAAACACAAAAGCATACCTAAGGGTGTTGGGCACTGAAGGTTGTAGTTTTCTCCTGCCTGGTGGTAGAGTGGTTAGTCTCATCAGGGCAATTTAAGAGCATGAAAATAATATTTTAAAGTCCCTTTCATCCAATTCTTGCTATCCCATGAAATCAAACTATTTCTGTAATAGAAATTCAGAAGTGTTCCTATGGAATGGTTTAATACAATTCTTGGAACAGATTATGTGGGATAAAATTAGAAAAATGTCTTGGCAACATTCATCACTGTCCTATTTTGTTGGATAAGGATGTCACCAAAGTATGAGTGGTGAAAAACACACAAGCTTAAGGGAAACTCAATGTTGTTTGGAGGAATAAGGATGTTTAGCAAACTGCTGAACTTCATTTTATATTTAATACTATTGTAAAGCAATATCAGTTCCTTAAGTGGAAAATCACATTATGCCCTTTCACTCTATGTAGACAGTAAACTTAAGAGGTTGGAGGAAGCCCAGCACAAAACCTCAACAAGTAGATCACAACAAGTAGATAAATAGCTTCATTTGTACTTTTCTACTTTTAAAAATGTGAGGTGAGAAAAATACACACAATGGAATATACTATGATTTTTATCCTTTTAGAAGAAGTCTCTTGCAAGTGGTTGATTTTAAGAATGTCCACAGAAATCTAAGCTTCCCCACAGGGTGATGAAAACTGAAGGGATAGGGGCTCATGGTTTCAGAGCTCCCACCCATTTTTTATTCAGATAGCTCTATTTCAGGTTTATGTAACATAATCTCATGACATCAAAACATTGAAAGCACTGTTCTATTTGTTTTTAATTTAGAAATGTATGAAAGTCATAGTGCCTCTTTTTTCACAAAAGGAAGCATATATTTGAGGTTTAACATGAAATCATACAAAGAAAATTTGTATAAATGCAAACCCATAGCACAGATAACAAACAAGAAAGTAAAAACAAAGAAAACTAATTGTCAACTATATACAATTGGACACAGCTGTGTCTTGTACATTAGAAAGTCTTTTACAAAATAATCATCTTAGGTCAACAGAAGACCAATCTTCAATGTCATCCTGAAAATGGGTTTCTTTACCATCTCCTAAAAGCAAAAACAAAAGAGCAATTAAATTTGTGCCACTGTGACAAACTTTCAAAAGTCCACTTTTGTGAATTGTTTGAAGTCCTAGCTTTATTATTTTCTTCAAATAATTAAACATCACATGCATATTTATCAGCAAAATGCAGCTTAGGTAATTGATCAAATCACCCTGGAGTTAACAAATGACATTAAATTTATATCTATTCAGAATAGAATCTGGGAATGCCATCTTCCCATTTTCAAAGTTTGAACTTATTAAGGCCTCCTAGAAGCATCTCTAGTAAGCTCAATGAAATGCTACCACAAATATGAATTTTCAATAGACTCATTATATCACGAGAAAACAGATTGCTTTGTGCATGTGGTCTTAAACTTAAAATTTATATCCCAGATTTAAAATTTCTTATTTTGGTTTGTAGATTTCCCTATTACCTATAAAAAGAAAAAACAAGCATTAAATCTTAAAGAATAATACTTAAAATGAGGCTCCACAATTGAAATTCAGACTAAACAGAAGACCAAAATGATTAAGCTGTAAAAATGCATTTTGTACAGAACTTCTTTTTATGGGTCAATGGAGGCTCAAAGAGATGATAACTAAATAGCTCTAGACTCTTAGTGAGCCTACAAATGAATTATCCATGTGGTTAATCAATGATGATAAAATTCAAAGCACAAAACAAATTTCTGTTTACTATCTACCATACTTCTAGTCATGTGTTCAGACATACACAGACAAGGTCTTCATTTTAAGTATAATTTAAATCCAGACAGAAATAGTAGCAAAAAATGTATTTCCCTGGCCTCAAGCTTCCATGTAAGGACTTGAACTCTCAACCTTCTTCAAGAGAGAAGAGATTTGCCTAGTGGCTGGATAGATCACATTGAATGTACTGGCTTGCCTCTCCATCTGTCTTTGAAAGCTATATCTGCACATGGTAATGTGTGACTCTGCTCTCATCTCTGCAGATAGCATCCTGTTTCTGGGACACCAGTGAAGTAGTGGCTTCTTCCACTGAAAATTGTGGTAAGTGTCTAATCTGAGATGGAGAATCTGGAAGCCCTATATGACTGCATGACTAAGCCCATCTTTACCTTAATTTTTAGGTTTGAGCAATTCAGCTAGTAGGTTGGTCTCCATCCTTCTGCCTTTTGCTTTCTGATCTGGGGCAGGGTGGGAATAAAGGGTCCTTTGCTGCCTACCACACCACCACCCAACAAATGAATGGTTGACTGTGGAACACTTATGGAAAGGTTTTCTTCTTCCTTGGCTTTATGATATTTCTTCTTCATAATATTGTTCACTTAAAAGAGGGGGAGAGTTGAAGGGGAGATGTTAAAAACAGAATTATAGTGAAATCAACAAGAGTAAGGCATAACAAATACAAACATGATCTCACTCATTTCAAGAGGATACATTGAAAAGTCCACTGAATCTTACTCTAAATGATTTGTTGGAAAAGCATTCCTTCAAATAAATTTAACTAATACATACACACTTTCCACAGTTTACATATATTTGGTAACTCTTCATGTTGTAAAGAACAATTTGATATCATTCCTTCTTTTTCTGGAGCACTCAATTGTTATAAGGAAATAAATATGCACTCAGGTATAATAAAATCAAAGAAGTTTTTCATGTGTGAATTTCAAAGTTAAACTGCAAATGGCATATGCATGAAAGAACTCTACACCAGTTAGCATATAATTATAAAATGTATGTATTATATCCCAAAGGCCCAAGGAACAGTTTGTTTAATGAGAACTCAAAGAATGATGTGTATATTTAAACAACTTGTGAGAATACTGCATGAAAAAGAAAAGAATTAGAGAAGTTGACAATTATGCCTAACTTCCAGAAGACAGAAGAAAGAAAGAGCATTTAACTAGAAAAATAAGAAATCTTTTCAGATCAATCTTTGATGTCTGAGTAATAAGCATTATGCTAGGATAATGTGGTAAGAATTAAAATTCAGATTAGACAGGTACTACCTTGGACATGCAAACCAGTCTGTTCAGTTGAGGAAAAGTACCAATCAATAGTCTGTTGTATACGCTTCATCATGAAAATTGTTAAAGTTTGAGACATGTGACTTTGGCTGTGTTGTACCTGGTTTGTCACCTTTGGGGTAGAAAATATGAACCAAAAATGATATTTGAGAATAAGAAAAAATTACTGAAATGAAACACCAAAATTTTTGTGTCTGTAATGCCATTCCAAAAATAATGACTATCAAATGTACTCTTGGGTCTAGGATGTGTCTCAGCAATTGAGAGCTTCACTATCCAGCTTGAGTACCTATGTTCCCTCCTCAGCATAAAGAACACAATTTAAACATTAACTTAATTTATATTGCTTTTTTTTTGCAATTTGTTAGGCACAAGGCACTGGAACATAAAAATAGTTAAGCCATCAAATGTTATCATTCATGGAAATTGGAGTACTTTTTAAAAGATTTGAATTATTAGAGTATGGTATGTATATCAGTGACAGACTGTGCATACAAGGCCCCAGTTCAGTTCTCAACTTTAAATAACAGTTGTCAAAACAGTATATTATCAGAAAAAAATTCTATGTATGATAAAATTATGAGATATATCTTTCCTGCTAATTTTTATTTTTATATATCATAAAAATTAATAAGGAACCATGAAAGCTCTATAATATCTCCCTATCAATAAAACAGAGCATCCCAGAAGTTTTCAATCATGTACAACCTTATAGTACAAATTAACAAAACCTATACTTATTATAGGTTTTGTTATACAAATTAACAAAACCTGTACATATTACTATATGTGGTAATCTAGTAATACAAAAATTGTTAGATGACAGGAGTAAATTTCATGCAATGCTAAGAGATGCAATAAATGTTTCATGCTGTGAACATGGAGAAAAAGTGCTTTAACAAATTATTTTCACAGACTAGAAAAATAATCATTGCACTCATTTTCCTTAATGTTACAACAAAATGATTTTAAGATAGCACTTCATGATGGAAGTAATCCAGAATGATTAACCTTGCAAATAAAGGAGATGGTAAACAAATTCTCTACTCATACTATTGGGAATATTTTATTTTCTGGAATCATGACTAAAAAGCTTTACAAGTCTCTTGTTTTGTAACATCTCACCCTAAAACCAAGCCTTCTCTATCTTTTTACACAGTATGTTGGTGCATCTGACAAATTTCTGGGTTTTTTTTTCTTCAATCACATGGATTATTGTGACCTTCACTTCACATGCACAAGTCACTGGAATGACTCAGTAATTTACCAAATGAAACAGAAAGAATTCTATTACAAACCTGGACCTGAAGAAAAATAGAGGATGCAACTCACCTTTCACACGCTTCCACATGCTGTTATTTGAACATGGCTGGTGTGCCTTATGATCACTGTTGTGTCCGGAACATTAAGACTTCTAACAAGTTCATTACTAACCTCCACTAGTCTCTGCTTGTCCTGCAAATAGTGGAAAACAAAATCATTAGTTTCTCATTATCCCTAAATGAATTGCAATCCTAAGAAAGTGCCATGAGAGTAAATGGAATTTTCCACTCAACAGTGTTTTAAGCCTAAACATGTCAGAGCAGACCTACTGTGTACAGTTAAATTTTAAGTTTGAAAATGCTCACATGAACTACTTATATTCCCAGAGGGAATAACTAATAGTTCAAACTAACTCAAACAAAAGAGGAGGGAGAGAAATCACTATCAATGATGTGTGGTCAACAGGTGACACCTCAGCCCTCTGGAGCTCTCGATTCCTAAGACCCTGCAAGATGCTGTTAGCAGTACACTATACAGAGGGTAACTGAGATGATGCATATGCTGATTTAGGTGATTCTAATGGCCTATTCTAATACTATGTAAATTAAAATACCATGATACACTGCCTAAATATATGCAAAAATAATACTCAAATAGTCAAGGCAGTAATGTATTTAGTAAAACTGATTATGCCTTTTATGAGGTATCCCTCAAAGGCATTGTCAAACGTACGCTCTCTACTGTCCACACATTAGATGGAAGAAAATGAGCATTGGGTCCTCCAGAATAATTCAGAGCAGCATTCTCTAGGGGAGAACCTGATAATTTGCTTGATGATCAGAAGAACTGAAGCAGCCTGGAATACAGTTAGCTTATAACATCCTTAGCAAGGCACTGGAAGGGGGACCAACCCTTTGTGTCTTCCATTCAGACTCTTTTACAGGCCAAGGACTTTGTTTAAACCACTTTGAGATTTATTATCTTCTTCATCCCGTGTTAACAATTTCCTATATCACAAGTATGCATTTACGTAGACTTGAAAAACTCAAAAGGACAGATTGTGTCCAGTGACCCTCTAGGGATAAAACAAAAGATCTAAAACAAGGAAAATTTATCAACCAAGTGCCAGAAAATGCACCTAGAGTAGGATTAACAGCAACTATTTGGATTTCAATTATAATCTTTCTTATGTAGTTACACTTATTGATATATTTCTTTGACAGAATGCTAACAGAAAATTTGTAACCATGTCACTCATATAATGTTAGACATAACACTGGATACTTAAAGATGAAGTGATTATTTTAGCAATACAATTATATTACTGAGAAAGATGAAAATGATATAAACCCCCAAAAGGAGGGAGATATAGAAAGTGCCCTGCACTTATATTCTGAAAATAAGTTCATTTACCACCAATGTTCTACAAACTTAGGCTGCAGAGTTTCATGTTCTACTAGCCTCATGAATGTGACTCATGAAATGTTATTCTTTATAGGAAAATTTATCAGTTTAATGTATTTCCCATGACACTAATTTCACTCACATGTTAAGTTCATCTGACAATGACAATCTAATGTCCATTTCTTCTAAATAGAGCTGCTTATACTTTTCCATCTCTGTTTTATAAAAGTAAGCTTGAGTGTTCATTTCATAAAGTTTGGACTTCATATCTTGAATTCTCATCTTCATTTGACTTCTCATTGAAGCATCATAATGCTCTGTTAATTGATGAAAATAGTTCTGTGCCTAAAACCATTTAAAAGGATATATTTTAGATATAAATATCATACAAAAATTTATTGCACATTTTTTCTCTTGGCAGTAAATAAGAATTTGTTTTAAATGTGAAAAAAAGATGCTTTTTAAAAAATAAGTCATTTATGTCAATTGCATTAAATGTGCATAATTAAATAATTTAAACCATCCTTCTAGTCTCCTTTTAGTTGTTTCATTTATGTTATTATATTGTGTGGTTCTTGGAATCAAACACAGGTCCTTCCTTGCTCCTCATAGGCAAGTACTCTACCTGAGTTACATCCTCAGCTGTGAATCAAGTTGTAATCAGATGAGTCAGAGAATAACACAATTGGTTCAAAATTTTAACACTATAAGGTTGTCAGCAAATACCTATTCTATATCACTCTTCTTTCTTTTCCTCATACTATTCTTGCTTAATGCCACCAATGATTTTCTTGATTCAAAATCATTTTTCTGAAGGATCAATTTAGTTCTAGTAATGATGAGCTCTGCAATATTTCCAGGGACAACTCTTGACCTCTTGTTTTCTAGATGCCTTGAAAACAAAGTTCTGTCAGGAATAGAGGAACCATATACAACTTAGGCATCCAAGATACACTTTGCAGTGAATGAACTAAAGCACATCATAGAAGAGTTCACCTGTAAAAATTGGACCATTTCCTCCAATGTTTCCTTTCTTCCCCTCTCTTCATTTGTCACTTCATATTGTTTTATAGGAACAATTTCCACCAAATCATTCTCTCTAGATTGTTGAAGGGTTAATATTTTTCTTCCAATTGCTTTTTCTCCTCCTCCAGTTTTTCACATGTCATTTTCATTTCTTCCATAGACAGAACCTCCTGCCTCAGGAATTGATTTTCTATATCTAGATATGCACACTGTGAAGATGAATATTCCAGTTTTTCCTTAAGATCATCCAACTGCATAAATAAAATAATGTGTTAATGAACATAATAGTCTGGGAACAGTATCACAGAAATCGAATAACAAAGTTTGACTTGCATTCAGTTGCAATGAAATACAATGTAATCTAGTCCCTGAAAATGTGTTCCAGTGAATAACTCCAAAAATCAGCAAAGTGAAAACCACATGCAGTTACAGAAACCAATTCATAACATGCATCACTTTTTCACAGCCCATCACAGTTGATCATGGACCTTTATTTTTCTAGGACTGTTTTTGATTTTTCTTCATACAAAACTGAATGTCACTTCATAGTGGAAGACCTTTACCTCTTAATTCCATCCTCACTCCTTATTTTCTAAAGTCATTTTATGGACATTATACTGACTTATTCAGACCTGCACCAATACATGGTTCCTACATTAGGAGTTTGAACAGAACACTCTTCAGTTAATCATTTTTGTAAATATGGATTCAAACATCATAAGCCATATTCTGAGCTCAGGGAGACCTCCAATAACATGTTCTAGGTGACAACCATGCAGATGGACCAGACCAAATAATGTCACCTTCAACAGACAGACATGGATTTAGGAGGCTATAGATGGCTCTAGTCCCCAAAGCCAGACTGCACTCACACAGATGATTTCTAGAAGAGAAGACTTTGACTGGCCCCACTAACCCATGCCTAAACTGCAGATTGTGAACAAAATGAACATTGCTTTCAAAGAATGGATTTTGAAGTGGTTCATCATACAGCAATATCTGTTACTGGTATTGTTAGAAATACTTATTGCTGACATTTTATTAAAAATCCTACAACCATTTTTAGGATACTTTTGGACTAGAGGTAAGAGGAAGTCAAATGATTTTGATTAAATAAAATCAAAAGGTATTCAATGGGACTCTGAAAGAAATTTTGGTGGTCCTTAACAAGACTGATAGGAAGAGTTTCAAGGTCAGTGATCTAAATTATATGAAAAGGAGATCCCTGCTATGGAGCAGCAGGAAGTACCACTGGAATTAGAGCTAAGGGGATAAGAGGCTATAAAATTTAAAGAAACTAGCATTTACTGAATTCAAGTGCCTGTTTCCAATTGGTATCAACTCTACTTGTCAATTTGTCAAATATTGCTTTAAAAAAAAGTATTCTAGGATAAGATCAAATCCAGGAACTTCTTGGAACTGTGGTCTGCCATTGAAGCTGACATTATTACTATAAAACCACTTGTTCAAGTTTCAGAAAAAAATTAAGGTGTTGCCTCAAGTTTCCTTCAAGGTCTTAAAGTACAAAAACTTTTCTTAAAAACTTCCATAATTTAAAATTTTCATTCATTTTATAAGTTAATGTTGCACTCTTGCATTTCCGTACATGCATATAAACTGTGCTAATCATAACTACCATCCCTCCTACTCTCTATTTCTCGGTCTTTCTGTCTCTCTCTTCCCCTTCCCCTAGTCTCATTCCCATTGCATAATGCTTCTTCTTCTACTTTTAGGTCACCTTTCTATTTTCTGTCACTGTTTAAACTTCCACAGATGAGGATAAACATTCAGTCATTTCCTTTCTTCATCTTCCTATTTTTCTTACAATGATAATCTTGAGTTTAACCATAAGCTTGAAAATGACACAATTTCATCTGCTTTTATGACTGCATAATACTCCATGAGTACATATGTTCCACTCATTCATTTATTTTTTCACTGTCTCCTAGTCTTGTTTCTTTAATTGGCTAAAGTGAACAGTGCCACAATAGTGACAGTACTGCAGGAATCTTCTTTGTATGCTGAATTGATTTCTTTCAGTAGTCCATTTGGACATCTACAGCTGAATCATGGAGTCATTTCCATTTTGATTTTTTCAGGAATCACCTATAATTTTTCACAGTTGTTATACCACTTGATATTTATACCAAAAGTGTCCACATTCCTTTGTCTCCCAAGATTTTTGGCTTTTTAATTAAGGGCCATTCTGACTGGGGTGAGAGGGAATCAACCTAATTTTGAGTGACATTTTCCTGATGGGTTAAGGTGCTGAGCCTTCCTTCATGAATTTATTGTACATTTGTAATTTTTCTCTGGAGAAGTGTCTGCTCAGATCATATCCCCAGTTTTTTTTTTTTTTTTTTGATTACTTGCTCATTTGATGTAAGTTGTTTTCCTTATTTCATATATTCTGGATATTTATCATCAGGATATGATTAGCTGGCAAAGATTTTCTCCCATTCTGAGTCCTCTCTTCACTCTGTGAGATCCAACACAGAGCTTTCTTGTGCAGAAGCTTTTTCAATTGATGTACTCCCACTTATAAACTCTTCCTATTATTTTCTTAGCTATTGGAGTGGCCTTCAAAAACTTTTGCAAATCTTCAAAGTGTTCCATTTTCCTTTAATATCTCTGATGCATTTTGTATTGAGGTTTTTCAAAATGAAATAAAAAGATCTTGATCCAGTTATTTGAATTTTCACGTCCAGATTTCCAAGCACCATTTGTTCACAAAGCTCTCTTTCTGCCAGCTGACATTTATGGCACCTTTATTCAGATATCTGTGTATTATGAGTCCATATCTGGCCCCATTATTCTATTCCTCTGCCCAATGTAATTTTTTAATGCCACATGCATTCTGGTTTTGTAGCATTTTTGTGTAATATAATGTGAAGTTAGTCTGGTGTTGTAATGCCTCTGTCATACTAATTTTGTTCTAGATGGCTTGAATTCTTCAGGGTCCTTTGTGGTCTGAAGTTTTGTTGAGCATTGTTTTCTTCAGGTCAGGGGAACATGACACCGATATTTTGTGGAAGATTGCATGGAATCTGTAATTGATTTAGACTTTGATACAAGTGTTTTTTGTACACTGTCTGCCTCACAATTCATGCACATGGGAATTCTGTTCATGTTCAGTGTCTTATTTTTCTCCAGTGTTTTCCAATTTTCATCCTAGATATCTTTCTCCTCTGAGTTAAGATTATTCCTCAGTAATTCATTTATTTTTTTCGTGATGTTAACGTGAATGCATTGTCTTTCCTTATTTGTTTTAAGGAAGTTCATTATTGGTGTACAGAAAAGTTATTCCCTGTATATCCTGTTGTTTGTTGAATTTTCTTATCAATTCTGAGTTCTTTGGTGGAGTCTCTCTGGTTTTCCAAGTATGGAACAATTTAACCTACAAGCCAGACATTTGTGACTACATCTTTCCCAATTGCATTACATTTAATTCTCTTTGCTCTGGTTAAAATTTTGAGCCATAAATTGAGTAGTAGTGTGTAGTGTGGACACCCCATCTTGTCACTCAATTTGTGCCCCTTCAGTACCATGTTGGCTATAAGTGTGTTGGGTGTAGCATTTATTATGTTGATGCTCATTCCTCTATGCCTACTTTCTTTAAGACATTCTTTCATGAAGCTCATGTGGATTCTTATCACAGATTGCTTCTGTATCTATTGAGATAATCAAGTGAGTCTTTTTTGTGATTCCTTCTTCATTACCTGTACTGTTTTGCCTAGTTTGTTACAAATGAAATAAGCAAACAGAAAAATGCATAAACTAAAAATTCCTCCTACATGACACTTCTTTCCATGCACATGCACAGTCAGGAAGGTGCAAATACAAGTACACATCTGAAGCACTTTAGAAAGTACTACTATCATGTTAAGGAAAAAGAAAAAAGAGAAGCAAAAAATTTGTGATGAGAAGTATCATTGTTTATGAAAAACTGGAAATATTTTTTTATCCAAGTCAAATATTTTTACTGGAATTTCTTTGATTCTAAGGGAGAGGGGCAGTTTTGAATATTTATTAGTCAATCTAGTATAAAATCTTCCTTTTGTTTCCTCAAAGAGGAAAAATTAGGGAATGAGTTTAAATCATTGCAGTCATGAAACAAATGTAGTGTCTTTGAATGTAAATGAATTGAATGCACAATCTCATAGATTTTACTTGGAGCTCCTTTGAATGGAGAAGCCTTCTCAAAATTGTGTTATACCACAAAGTCACTACAAAGCATATCAAATGTATTCTACATTTTGAAATTCACCATAGCCAGGTTGTGGAACCAACCTAGATGCCCTTCAATTGATGTATGGATAAAGAAACTGTGGCATATATATACAATGGAATACTACACTGCCATAAAGAATGATAAAATTATGGCATTTGCAGGCAAATGGATGAAATTGGAGAATATCATGCTAAGTGAGATAAGCCAATCTAAAAAAACCAAAGGATGAATGATCTCACTGATAAGCGGATGATGACATATAATGGGGAGTGGGAGGAGTTAGTGTTCGGGTTAGGGTTAGGTTTAGGGTTAGGGTTAGGGGAGGGGGGCAAGAATGGAAGAAGGAAGAACTGTATAGAGGGAAAAGAGGGGTGGGGGTGGGGGGGAAGGGGGAAAATGGGAGAATGAATCAAACAACATTGCCCTGTGTAAACTTATGATTACACGAATGGTATGCCTTTACTCCATGTACAGAGAATCAAAATGTATCCCATTTGTTTACAATAAAAAAGGTGAAAAAAAAGAACCAACAAATTTCTCTTTTTCAAAATAACTACCATGTTGATTGCTCTCCTACAGATTAGTTTTGCCTGACTCTGAACTTTATAAATGTGGAGTCCCATAGTATGTATTCTTTGTTTCTACTTATTTGACTCAATCATATAATAATCAGAAATGGCCATCCAAATATGTCCTATTCTGAAATTTCTATTCTGATCCTTCAGTCTATTTGTCTATATTTGTTCCAATTCCATGTTTTGTTTATTTTGAAGCTTTATAATAAAAAGTTTTAAAACCAAAAAAAATGAAATTCAAATTACTACTTTGATTTTATCTTTTATGAGTGGTCTGATCACTACCTGATTTTTAAGTGTTACACCCAGAAATATTTTCCTCTGTAAGTGATGACATATTTACCTCATGAATACTATAAACTAAGTTTACATCTCTATGTGTGGAAGGAAAAAGGGGGGAATACAGGGAACACTGGTTTCTGAGAATGTAGGATCTGTGCCATGTAAAAGACCAGTCAGAGGATTAGGCATGAGAACCTGCTGCCAGGTTGAAAGAGGATCTCACTGCAAGTTCTAAGATAACAGTAGTTTGATTTCCAAAATGGAAAACTGACAATCCAGCCATCATTTTCCTCTTTTTGTTAGCCAGAATCTACAGATGATTGCATGAATTATAAGGAATTAAAAACTCATAACCCAGTAAGTAATGACCATGTTTTTTTGGAAATGGGTGCAAGAGCAGCGATACTGGAAGCAACCCAATACCTGATGTTAAAATATGCTACAGGACTATCAATAAAAAACACCATTGTTCGACATCAATTGTTTGACAGGAGACAAATAGCACAGAAGGGAAGACACAGAACACTGCACAGGTATATTCATCTGTACTTGAAAGGGTGCCAAAAATATACCTTGGTAAAAAGATAGCCTCCTTAATAAGGAGGAAAGCAATATCCACAGGTAGGAGAATGAAACTAGGGACTACTAGGCTCACACCTTTACTGCTGGCCCACTGCCTTGCATGTCAGGCTGCTGCTTCATTATCAGACCTGCCCAACCCAGAACCCAGCTGTGGTGCTGTTCTGCATGACCTAGCAGTAGACACTGACCCATCTAACGGAGGTGAGCTGGGCCCCACATTTGACCATCCCTCCACCACCAAACCTAACCCAGCTTGCCTGAAAGCAGATTTGCCACCAGACCCAATGGCCCAGCACATGGCTTTGCTGCAGGCCTAGAGGACCCAGCACTAGGCCCTGACCCACCTGGTCAGGCTTAGTTGGGCCTCCAGGACATGGCCAGGTGCTTTGCCAAAAGCCGAATATTCTCTCTGATATGTGGATGCTAAACCACAACAAGGATGGGTAGAGAGGGGAAGAATAGAACTTCATTGGATTAGATAAAACATTAGTCTAAAAGGGAAGGCTGGGGTGCTGTGAATAGGAAAGACTCAGTAGAATGAATCGGATATGACTTTTTCTTGATCATAAGTCATTACACAGCCACTGTAACTCCACATTATGTAAAACCACAAGAACAGGATACTAATTCATATATTCCATGTGTGTATAGAATGTCAAAGTACACTCTACTATCAAGTCTATCTAAAGTCAACAAAAGAAAAAATAAAAAATGTTCTTTGGAACACAGTGTAATGAAAAGGAAAAACAAGCTCTTCAGAGTCAGAGACAATACTTATGCAGCCTATGTTTGACAAAGGAGTCACATTAAGAAAAAAATTTCAAAACTCAGTAATAAGAGAACTCAACCCATTTGTTGATTGGATTATTTGTATTCTTGGTGTAGAGTTTTTTTGAGTTCTTTATAGATTCTGGAAATTAGCACTCTATCTGAAGTATGAGTGGCAAAGATATTCTCCCACTCTGTATGCTCTCTCTTCACATTACTGGTAGTTTCCTTTGCTGAGAGAAAGCTTTTTAGTTTGAATCTATCCCAGTTGTTGATTCTTGCTTTTATTTCTTGTGCTATGGGAGTCCTGATAAGGAAGTCTGATCCTAAGCCAGCAAGTTGAAGATTTGGACCTACTTTTATTCTATAAGATGGAGGGTCTTTGGTCTGATTCTGAGGTCCTTGATCCATTTTGAGTTGAGTTTGTGCAGGGTGAGAGATAGGGGTTTAATTTCTATCTGTTTCATATGGTTTTCTAGTTTTCCCAGCACCATGGGTTAAGGAAATGAACAGACACTTCACAGAAGAAGATGTACAAGCAATGAACAGATATATGAAAAAATGTTCAACATCCCTAGTAATAAGGGAAATACAAATCAAAACTACCCTAAGATTTCATCTCACCCCAATTAGAATGGCAATTATCAAGAACACAAGCAACAATAGGTGTTGGCGAGGCTGTGGGGAAAAAGGAACACTCATACATTGCTGGTGGGGTTGCAAATGAGTGCAACCACTCTGGAAAGCAGTATGGAGATTCCTCAGAAAGCTTGGAATGGAACCACCATTTGACCCAGCTATCCCACTCCTTGGCCTATACCCAAAGGACTTAAAATCAGCATACTACAGAGATACAACCACATCAATGTTCATTGCTGCTCAATTCACCATAGCCAGATTGTGGAACCAACCTAGATGCCCTTCAGTTGATGAATGGATAAAGAAACTGTGGCATATATATACAATGGAATATTACTCTGCAATGAAGAATGATAAAATTATGGCATTTGCAGGCAAATAGATGAAATTGGAGAATATCATGCTAAGTGAGATAAGCCAATCTCAAAAAAGTAAAGGACAAATGATCTTGCTGATAAGCAGATGAGGACATATAATGGGGGGTGGGAGGGGTTAGCATTAGGGTTAGCGTTAGGTTTAGGGTTAGGGTTAGGGAGGGGCGCAAGAATGGAAGAAGGAAGAACTGTATAGAGCGAAAAGAGGGGTGGGTGGGGTGGGGAGGAAGGGGGAAATATGGCAGAATGAATCAAACAACATTGCCCTGTATAAATTTATGATTACACAAATGGTATGCCTTTACTCCATGTACAAACAGAGAAACAACATGTATCCCATTTGTTTACAATAAAAAAAAAGACAACTCAACAAAGAAGGGCAAAGGATTTGGATAGACAGTCACAAACACATGAATGGCTATTGAAAATATGGTCAGTCTTGTTATGGAAGTCTGGTCCTAAGCCAACATGATGAAGGTGTGGGCCTACTTTTTCTTCTATTTGGTGGAGGTTACCCAGGCCCTTGATCCATTTTGAGTTCAGTTTTGTACAGTATGAGAGATAGGGGTTTAATTTCATTTTACTGCATATGGATTTCCAGTTTGGCCAGCACCATTTGTTGAAGAGGCTGTCTTTCTCCATTGTATGCTTTTGGCACCTTTGTCTAATATGTGATAACTCTATTCATGTGGGTTTTTCCTCTGTTTTCCTCTATTCTGTACCACTGGTCTACCTATCTATTTTGGAGCAAATACCATGCCATTTTTGTTACTATTGCTCTGTAGTATAGTTGAAAGTCTGGAATTTTGATACCTTCTGCATCACTCTTCCTGCTAAGGATTGCTTTGACTATTCTGGGTCTCTTATTCTCCCAAATGAATTTCATGATTACTTTCTCTATTTCTATTAGGTACATTATTGGGATTTTAATTCGAATTGCATTGAATCTGTATAGCACGATTGGTAGTATGGCCATTTTGACAATATTAATTGTCTATCGAATAACATGGGAGATCATCCTGTCCTCTAAGGTTTTCTTTAATTTCTTTCTTTAGTGTTCTGTGGTAAGAAATAAAAGCAAAAATCAATAAATGGAATGGATTCAAACTAAAAAGCTTTTTCTCAGCAAAGGAAAAAATCAATAATGTGAAAAGAGAGTCTACAGAGTGAGAGAAAATCTTTTCCACATGCACTTCAGATACAGCACTAATCTCCAAAATTTATAGAGAACTTAAAAAACTTTACACCAAGAACACAGATAACCCAATCAATAAATGGGCTAAGAATCTGAGCAGACAAGAAGAAGATCTACAAGTGATCAACAGATATATGAAAGAATGTAAAGCATCCCTAGTAATAAGAGAAATGCAAATCAAAACTACCCTACGATTTCATCTCACTCCAATTAGAATGACTATTATCAAGAATAAAAGCAACAATTGGTCTTGGTGAGAATTTGGGGGGGAAAGTTACACTACACATTGCTGTTGGGACTGCAAATTTGTAGTCACTCAGGAAAGCAGTATGGAGATTCCTTAGAAAACTTGGAATGGAACCACCATTTGACCAGCTATCCCACTCCTTGGCCTATACCCAAAGGACTTGAAATCAGCATAATACAGTGACACAGCCACATCAATGTTATTGCAGTTCAATTCACAGTAGCAAGATTGTGAAACCAAACTAGATGCCCTTCAATAGATGAATAGATAAAGAAACTGTGGTATATATACACAATGGAATAACTCAGCCATAAAGAATAAAATTATGGTATCTGCAGGTAAATGGATGGACTTGGAGAATATCATGCTAAGTAAGATAAGCTGATCTCAAATAAACAAATGCCAAATGTTTTCTCTGATAAGTGGATGATGATACATAATGGGGCGGAGGGCGTAAAGGAAGAATGGAGGAAAGATGGATTGTGTAGAGGGAAATGAGGGTTGAGGAGGGGTGGAGGAAAGGAAAGAGAGTGGAATGAGACAAACATCATTACCCTAAATACATGTATGATTACACAAACAGTGTGACTACTTCATATACAACCAGAGAAATCAAAAGTTGTATCCCATTTGTGTATGATGGATTTTAAAAAATTAAAAAATTAAAAAATTTCAAAAAAGAAAGCATGGTCAGCATTACTAATCATCAAGGAAATGTGAATTAAAACTTCAAGGAGAATGACTAAAATATTAATCAAGTATAGAAAAAGATGTAGAGCAGATAGAATTCTCTGCTATTGCTAATGAGAATGTAAAACAGTACAATGATTTCACAACACAGGCATGAATACACAGTTAAATATGCAGCTACCCAAGGTATTTACCCCAGGGATCTGAAAACAGTGATGGATACAGAAACTTGTACACAAATGTTTATGGCTTTCTACATACAAGCTTGAATTGGACAGACATCAAATGTCCATAAATAGAAGAAAAACCAAACTTTGGTATATCCATATAAGCAAATTATTAACAGTAATGAAAAGAAATTAACCACTGATAACTGCAACAAGATGAATGGATGTTAAAAATGTTCCAAGCAAAAGAAATCATACACAGAGCATACATACTTTGTTTTGTTTATACATTCTTGAACAAGAAAAACTATATTTATAAAAAGAAAATCAATGCTTGCCTGGAACTACAAGTAAATCTGGGAATTGATGGCAAATAAACAGGTCGAAATCTTTGAAGAATAAGAAAAATATTCTATGTTTTGTGGTGACAGTTACATGACATATATTTTGTAACATTCTGATTTGTACTGAGAATATGGAAGACTTATGTGTAAATCAAACCCCATAAACTGTTATATTTCTTCAAAAACAATAAAGGACCCATGACAGTACTCTATTATGAGAAAATCAGCTCTCAGACAAAGAGAGTGGACATTTAATTAATTCACTTAATTAATAATCTTAATTTATTGTTACTGCCATCAATTAGGATACAATAGAAAAGAGCTTGAGGGGACTCCCTTAGAATATTATTGTATATCACCTTTGAAACATTAATTATTCATATTATTGTTAGAAATTTTGAGTGTAATTATATTTATCCTATTTTCCCTTTGGGAGAACATGAATTGTCCTATTTCCCATTTGTGTACTTTGACCTGGGTGAAGAGCAATTTGATGTCTTTCCTTTGGAGTCAGCAGACATTTTCCTTTGCTTTTACATTTGTAATTAGCACAAACAGAAGTGAATATATCTCATGATTACAATTAGATAATGAAAAGAAAAGCAGTCCTTCTGTGTACCTTAAATTGTAGAACAGGTTTAAAATTTTTCATCTTCCTTTTGTACCACTGTGAGTGCATTCCCTTCTTGCCCCACACACACTTAATGATGACTAATCTTATATTAATTTACCTCCTCTATATCTAGGTCTTCATATATACTTTGTATATTAAAGCATATGTTTCTTCATATATAGTATAACAAGAATACAATTTTAAATTATATACATTCATATGTTTTAGGGATAATTGTTTTCTTTGTATGTGTTTATATTATTCTGTCCATCATTTTCTAATTTATTTTTCCTTCAATATCACTTACAGATGTACTTATGTTGCCATATCAAGTGTTTGCTCACTTAAGAGATTATGTAGTTTTTCACTGTAATGATAAAACCATATTTGTCCACTCAAAAAAAAAAAAAAGAAATTAGATCTTTCATCCTATGCAAAATTCAATTCAAAGTGGATCAAAGACCTAGAAATTAGACAGGAATTTTACACTGCTAGAACTATATATAAATTCCACATTCCAACATACTGAGGAAGACTCTGATTTCCTTATAAAGAATAATAAATCTCAAGAAGTAAAACCAAAGGATTACTAGCCCCAACTCAGATCTCTCCCCAAACTCTGTAGGAGCCCAGTATATGAAGGGATCAACTGGCATGCTACCCCCAATCATGGTGACTAGAAAATACATGGAGGGATGTACTATCCAGGGTGGAGGTTTCTATGACATCCACAACACAGAGATCACACAGTCATGGGTTCCACAGAGGCAGGAATCCAACAAGCAATTTGAGCCACTCTACACAAGTCCTAGCAAAGGAAACCTGGCTCCAAAATATTACCACCAGTAGCAATAGGAGCTCAAACAGGCAAGCAAATTGATGATCTGCCTCAGACACAGGGTGGTACCCCTGTGCTCTACATCAACCAGGATGGAGCCTGCTGTGCCACAGATCACACACAAAAAGCCTTGAAACACAGGTCCCACACTTGAGGACAGCCGCAACATTCTGTGCTATATGAAAGAAGACTCTGTGCAAAGGAGTGGGTGCTCAGCATTCCAAGTCATCAGTTACAGACGTGAACCTGCATCCTGCATTCCTGCTTCCAGGGAATTAGCCAGATAATGTAGCATAACACCCTCCAAGCACCCAGGCTCAGGCCTGTGGACTAAACAACAAAACAGCTGGTGAGGAAAACAGCAACCTGGAAAATAGTGCATGTGCCCCACCAGCACAAGAAGGATAAAAAGTTCTAAGACCCAGAGTTGCTGGTTAACTCAACTCTCATTCAGACTCACAGAATCTGACAGCTTCTGAGGACAACACCAAGCAGCCAACAGAGAACTTGGGCATACATAGTGCCAGTAAAAGCCACAAAGTGATTTATAAATGTCAACACCATGTGTGTTAGCTACCTCCCAGTGTACCCAATAGAAACCAACTGACCTGTGACCTGATTGCAGTAGATCCTTATGCACACACCATGAGACACTGAGCACCACAGCAAAGAGGCTGATAGGCCTCTAACTTAGACCACCATACCCCTCAACACAAACCAAAATAGGCATGGGTAGCCCATTCTTGATATGACAGCACTGGACTCATAGGACTATCAGAGCTTTTCTTCAGGAGAGCTCACAAAAATGCACTTCTATACAGAAAAAAAATTAAACAGACTGTGAAGACACAGAAAATCAGGCACCATCCCTGTAATTGAGCAGAAACATAGTAGCTATGCAGATGTACCAAGGACAAGAAAGGGTCTCCTAGACTTTTATCTCTACCTGAAATAACTCTATCTTTTTTTTTTTTTTCTAGCTCAGGCTTATTACACTTTCTCCTCATACTCCCCCTCTTTTTCTTCTTGAGTTAGCTGCTCCTGCCTCACATCCACCCTTCCCAACTTTTTCTTTTTCATACCTTGGTTTCTATTACACTTTTCCATGTTTTCTCTTTCTCTGCTTTGCTTTTCCAAATTATTTCCTTCCCTTTTCAGCACCTATATTGTAAATGTAATCTTACTATCTTTAATAACATATTTATTGACTTATTTCAAACTACTACAATTTTATACCTGGATGAAAGGAAGCATGGAAGCATTTTCTACATGTCCCCCACAAAGTTTTGCTGGTAGATTACTCTTATATGTTGTGATTGTAGTAACAAGAGTTTAGTGTCTGATCACAAAGTGGTGCTGATACTGGGAACAGCTAAGTTTACACATGGTATGGGAGAACAATACCTGGGTATTTGCCCTGTCCAGGGCACTTAAGATGGAGGAGCTCACTAAATAATCCCTTGCATAAAAGTAGAAGAGATAATCATCCTAGCACATGGGGAGACATGCAGACAAGAGGAAAAGGGGAGCTAGCTACCTCAACAGTCCAGAAATTTCAACAACTGACCTCGCTGACAACAATGAGAAGAGAATGCTGGAGAAGGAATTTTAAAATTTATATTTAAAATGATCAGTGAACAACTATAAAAGAAGAAGGAAGGAATGAACTAGAGATAAAAATATGGAATGAGTAATATTTCAATAAAGAGTCAGTCTAAAAAAGAAACAAAGAGTATTCCTAGAAAAGGAAGATTAGTTCACACAGAAAACACATTCTTAAGACCTGAAGATAAAATTTATTATCTGCAAACTAATGCTTTCAACATAGAATAGACATTAAGATACCATGCACAGAATACAATAGAAATCTGGGATAACATTAAGAGGACACATCTAAGAATGCCTGGTGTAGAAGGAGTCTAATCACAGACTCAGGGAATGAGGATCCAGTTTAATGAAATATCAGAGAAGTGCCCAAACCTTAGGAATGAGTACTAAATTTCCATGCAAGGCACACTGAGAACCCCAAAGAGTCAAGAGAAAAAACAATGCACTCTAAAATATATTAAAATGTAAATATATAATGTATACAATGAGGATGGAAGTTTAAAAACCTGGAAAACAGGAGGTCTTATTTTGATGTAAGCCAATTAGAATTTCAGCTAATTTCTTCATGCTGGCATTAAAAGACAGGAGGGTTTTGAAATATATCTCTCATGTCCTCAAAAAAATCAGGTGAAAACCAAGTTTATTATATCCACCCAAACAATCCTACATATTTGAACATGAGATAAAAACCTACCATGATGAACAGAAAGTCAAAAAGTTCAATATGCGGTATCTCTGGAAAGGAGTTCTCATTGGAAATTCAATCGTATTTAGAAAATACCACCACCACTTCCCAAATGCATGTACACTCAATCTCACATCTATATTTAAATATGGAATATATACATATACATATTAAAACTCATCTCTTCAATACTTTTCATGACATATATACTGAAATTTCAAAATATGTATTCATATAAATATAGACTTCCAAATATTTGAAGAGGAATATAGAAAATACCTGAGAATTCATTTTCTCTGTTGATATACTCACCTCCTTTTCACAGAAAAGTTGACTGCACAGAATCTCTTTGACAATATCTCTCTCATTGTCCATATCAATTTTCACCCTATGCAGTCACAGAATTTAAGTCAGTAATTACAAAACTCCCCCTCAGCAACACCATTAGAAAGTAAGCACTTCAAAGATCTTTTTTTTAAATTAGAATATTCTGCCAGACATGGTGGCACACACCTGTTATCCCAGCAACTTGGGAGTCTGAGGCAGGAGGATTGCAAGTTCCAGACCAGACTTGGCACTTTAGTGAGGCCCTAAGGAACTCAGTGAGACCAAACTAAGAAGTGATGAGATTGTGACTTAGTGGGTTCCCTGGATCCAATTCCCAAAACAAAAACAACAAAAATCGTGACACCAACTCATGTTGACAGGCAAGTCAACAAGGCTCACTTCTGACTTCTCAACTCCAACCCTAAAATAAAGGACGGCCTGGAATGAGATATTTCAAGATCTAAACAAAACCAATTTCCAGTCAGATTCCTATACCCAACAAAACTCTCCTTATATTATCTCACAATGTAAGTCTCAGCTAACACAAAAAATCAATATAATCCTACATATCCTATCAGACTATAATAAAATTAACTTAGAATTCCAAATCAAGAAAAATAATTAAACCATATGAACATAAGGATTTTGAACAATACTCTATGAAGTAAAGAATGGATCAAAGAATAAAGATATACTTTGAAGCAATAAGAGAAAACATAAAACCAATCAATACTTCTACAGTGTTCTTTTTTCTTTTCTTTTTTTGTCTTTTTGGTGATGGGGGATTTGAACCCAGGGCCTCATGCTTGCCAGGCAAGCACTTTACCTAACTGAGCCACATCCCCAGCCCCCAATCAATACTTCTGAGACAGTATGAAAACTGTTAATGGAAAGTGTTTACCACTGAGTACCTATATTTTTAAAAAGTAGGTCCAAATATGTAAATTCATACACTACACCTTGTCCAAATAAGTAAACTCATAAACTACACCTCAACACCTTAGGAAAGGAAAAACTAACTGCAAAATCAGTAGAAGACATGGGTCAAAAACGATTGGAGCAAAAAATAATAAAATTGGGAAAAATACAAAGAAACAAAATAACAGGGAGTTGGATACCTGAAATGATAAAAAGGATTGGTAAACACATAGCCAAACTAACCAAAGAAAGAGAGAGAAGTACAAACTCACAATGGCATAGATGAGAAAGGGGATAGTAGCACACACAGTTTTGAAGTCCAGAGGATCATTACAAACCATTATGGAAATGTTGATTAACAAACTGGAAAAATCTAGAAGACTTTGACAAATTTCTAGACACACATTATCTGCCCACGTTGAGCCAGGAAAAAGCAGAAACCTAAACAGACAAATATCAACTAATGAGCTTGAAACCACATTTAAAAGTCTAACAGCAAAGAAAAGCCAGGACCAGTGGATTTTCAGATGAATTCTACCAGATCTTTAAAAGAGTAATAACATCAGTGTTTCTCAAATTATTCCATGAAATTGAAAGGGGGGAAACACTCCCAGATACATTGCATGAACCCATAACTTGATACCAAAACCTGTCAAAGACGCACAAAGGAAAGACAACTACACATCAAAATCCCTGCTAAGTGCATTCAAAAGCACAGTAAGAAGATAATACACCGTGTTTAGGTGAACTTCCTCCCAGAGATGCAAGGATGGTTTGACATAAGGAAAATCAATCAACGTGATTCACCACTTACAGAATTGAGAACAGGAATCATATAACCATCTCAATAGAGGCAGGGGTCAAGAAAATACTATTTGTGGACCAAATACAGCACATTCCCTATAAATAAAAAGATCTGTGGTTGCAGAGAGGGGTTTTGTGGTGCTGGTGATTCAACTGGAGGCAACCTGTGTGCTGTCCAAGCACTCTGCTGCTGGAGAATGGCACAGCCCTTATACACTCAGGTTAGGAGAAACGTGGCCACATCCATAGGACCCAATAATCCACAGACCAGAAAATACCAACTACCTGAGCTTTTGCCAAAAAAGATTTTCCAATTTCTGATTTACACTATGACACACCCATTATGAAATATTGATAGGTTCCCCCAACATGTTTATATAAATATTCTTAGCATATATATTGTCTTTCATGTACACATATCTAAAATTCAGTCACCCATTATAGTAT
The DNA here is from genome assembly GCF_902686445.1 of Sciurus carolinensis. Taxonomy (NCBI): domain Eukaryota; kingdom Metazoa; phylum Chordata; class Mammalia; order Rodentia; family Sciuridae; genus Sciurus; species Sciurus carolinensis. The sequence goes on from NW_025920154.1 coordinate 505,238, forward strand.
ATAATAAATAATAAACACCCTTATCATATGCATGCATGTAATGATTCAAAGTCACATTTTTCTGACCTGGAATGATTCAGTTCCAGAAGTGAAGCTTCTAAAAGAAAAGAATGATATGCTGGAAATTTTGGTTCATGCTCCAAAATTTCCAAAAACCTTCAAACAGGTTTTTCAAATTCCATTTACCAGCAATGCACAAAAACATTATTAACTACTTATCAATGTAGTTAAATTACTTGTTAATATAATTAAAGAACTGGTACCTCCCAGTTTGGCCACCGTGTTCTGATACTCATGCAAGGATGAATAGCACTAATGATGGCATAAAATTTGACAATCATAAATATAGCCCAAGTTAGAATTCATTTTAATAACTGTTAATAACTATTATCTACTGGGAAATATTTCCATAATCTTACTGATTATGATCTCCTTTCTGATCAAGAGTTGACTATTGTTGATTGGGTTTTTGAATTAGTCCATCAGGACCAGCAACAGAAGCATCACCACCATCCCATATCTCCTCTGGGGTTTCAGTTTCCTTAATTCCAGGTCCCCTGCATTGTTCTTCATTCTTTCAGGAAGGTTTGATACTGAGAGAGATGGTAGTTTTCAACAAAAGTCACATTTTTATTTTCCTTGAGATTAGAACCTGACTTTGTTGAATTGTCATGTCTTATTTACATAAAAGGGAAATAGGTGATAAATTTTCTAATTACTCTTCAGTGAAATTTTTTATAGATTCTGCTTCATTTCTCTTTTAGTGAAAGAAATCACATTCCAAAATGTAAAAAGGGACACTGTTCATATTATGCTTTAATTTCATCCGCTCTTGGCCACTTAATGTTTTCAATCCCCATGTGACTAGCAGAAGAAAAAAGAAAAGAACATGATTGTCCTCTTCTGTCTTTATTACCTGATCTAACATTCAACAGGAAGGCTAGAGAACATGAGGTCATAGTTCAGGAAGTATAGGCAGCTTTCCCATTTCTGCACTAAGCTATTCTTTCCACCACTACCTTTTAACACTCTTCTCATTTGGATTTTGGGATTTTAAAAATGGGGATGGTTGTCACTGAAGTTTAAGGTCAAAGTTACAACAGAATGAGGGACAGAGACAAACTGGAGTTGCTAATACACAACACTGGAAAATGAACTTGTTTTCTGATTTCACAATCAATTACTATCAATAAAATCATAGAGCCTGAGGATGTGGAAATATATACCAACTCTAGCCTGATATTCTACTTACAATATGGGAAAAACCAAGAAAGTTTAAATGATCCCTTTCATGCTCCTCAGTGTCATGACCTAGCATTTTATGGAAAAAAAAACCATAAGGAAATGATTCCATTGATTCCATTATGCTGGGATAGAAATTTCATCAAATCAGTCAGATAAATTTCATCCCATCAGATGCATTACATGTGTAATTTAGTTAAAGTAATTGAATGTATTGGAGAACAATAGGAAGTCTCATCTAGTTATCTTTTACAGAATATCTCTGAATGGTTGTTCTTTATTTTTGTGTTTCTATCTATAAAACTCAGTGTACCTCAGACCTTTTCTTCTAACTTGGGGTCATGTACCAAATGTTTGGCTGGGGGTGTGTTCTCCTAATGTGATGAAACCACACGTGTCTAAACTTACCCATGTTTTTAAAATGACACTATATAAACAGTTGATTCAAAAATGCATGAGACTGGTGATTTTTTTAAAGTATGGAAGCATATATAGTTGTTTCTAAATATTTAAAGTTATGTTGAAACTATGCTTTCAATATTTTGACAAAAAAAGAAAATCTGTAACTATGAAAGCACAAAAAATGTATAAAATATTAGTTGGAATGCTCAAATGGCAACATGATTTTGTATTAAATAAAGTAACAAAATCATGTAAACAGATAAATCAAGAAAAAAATAGACAAAACCCATGAGACGTGATTTTTGAAAAGTGTGGCAGCATAAATATTTGTTTCCCTGACTCCCTCCCCAGTCTAACACCCACTGGTCCCAGAGTCTTCAGGACCTGCCAGTTTCCTCACTAGTAGGCCATCTGCTCCCCAGTCTCCCAACCCTCCAGTCTTCCAACCAGGCCCCCTGCTCTGCCTGATAGACCTTTAGCTTCACTATCAGCCTGTAGCCCTCCATGCCAAGATATTGCTTGGCCAAGAGACCCACCTGGCCAGGCACACAGGTTCAGCATCGACCAGTAGGACTCTGATCTGCCTGGCTCAGGAAAGGTGGGCCTCCTGGACATGGTCAGTCAGGTCCCTCTGAATTGACAAATGGCTTAGTCACCTTCCCACAATCCAGCTGCCCCACATGCAGCTTTACCATCAAGCCCATTACCTACCTTCACACCTGGCCTACAGACCCCCACCCCACCAGTTTTTAAATATCTAAAGTTATCCTGGAACTATGCTTTCAATATTTTGACAAAACATAAAAAGCTAGAACCATGAAATCACAACAAATGTTTAGAATACGAGTTGGGATGCTTAAACTGAAATACATTTTTGTATCCCTACTCACTCATTCTCTTCCTATTGTTCTCTTGATTGTTCACTTGAATGAAAACAGTTTTTCTCTAAATCAACACAGCAAAATACTTTGAGCAAGTAACACCTCTTTACCAACCACCTCTGAACTAGTCTTTGTTAATAAGGTCACAGGGATAGGGTTGCGTTAGTTTCCCTGTTCATAGGCCACTTGGACAAATGACAGAAAGACTCTAGATGATTAAGAGTAAAGATTATGAGATTATGAGTCTATTGTCCACAACCTGAGACTCAAATTACCAGGGGCCCTCTTCAGTTTGTAACAATGTTAGACAAACAGAAGCCCATTCAATAGACAGAGAAATTAATGCCTCCATTCCAAGGATGAACTGGGGCTACAAGTTATTATAGGCATTAAGTAGCTGCTCAATTCACAGTAGCTAGATTGTGGAACCAACTTAGATGCCCTTCAATAGATGAATGGATAAAGAAACTGGTATATATACACAATGGAATATTACTCAGTCATAAAGATGAATAAAATTATGGCATTTGCAGGCAAATGGATGAAGTTGGAGAATATCATGCTAAGTGAGATAAGCCAATCCCAAACAACCAAAGGATAAATGATCTCTCTGATAAGCAGATTATGATACATAATGGGGGGGTGGGAGGGAGTCAAGAATGGAGGAAGGATGGATTGTATAGAGGAAAAAGAGGGGTGGGAGGGGTGGGGGAAAGGAAAAACAACAGAATGAGACAAACATCATTACCCTAAGTACATGTATGATTACACAAATGGTATAACTCTACTTCATGTACAACCAGAGAAACAAGTTGAACCCCATTTGTTTACAATGAATCAAAATAAATAAATTTTAAAAAAAGAATGCTTTAACTTGACAACTTGCTAAAAGTGTTTTAATATTAAATGTGATCTTTTGATTCTAAAGGGCAAGGATGAACAGTAATTTCCCTTGTCCTTATCTATATTATGAAAACAAAGAAAACATGATTAAAGCAGAAAATTCATTGAAAATATACCTTTAGCTGGTTAATTTCACAGACATCAATTCTTGTTTGCTCTTCCTCTGATGTCATTCCTGTGAGGGCTTCTGCTGACAAATTCATACACTTTTAGTTAAAATATGCAACCTAGAATACTTATAAACTGAAAGTCTTTATAAAACTATAAAAAGAAAAACACACTTTCAAGACAAAGGTCTACTTACATTTTTCTCAAAGAAATTAACTTTAACCTTCACCTAATTTTTTGATGCTTGGGACCCACAAAAAAGAAGTGATTAAATTTTAAAAAGATGCCTACTGGTGCTAAAGTCCCTATATATTACAGCAAGACCTAGTCACCATAACATCTGAAACAGCTAAAGTTGAGTGAGATAGGATATGTATATTAGTTCCTAATTTAAACATCTTGAAAATACACTAAAAAAGTTTGATTCTACTCTTAAAGAAAAGAATAATCCATAAAATTCATAGAATATTTCATCCTGTTGTGATGACACAAATCACTTGGTCCACAGTATAGATAATGGTGTCATAGTGTCTATACACTAATTTAAATACATCTACTGTGAAAACTAAAAGGAACTTTTGATTTCCATGGACTATATTTGGCTAATATGAAACTAATGAGAAAGTGCAACACATAAAACTCTTTCTTACTGATCTGAAGAAATACAGGATTTCAGGACTAGAATTAAAAATTGGATATTTACTCTAGAAAATACTGTTTCAGTTTACAAATTTTAAACCTTATATTCTTAGGTCATACTGAATTAAAAACCATTGAAAAAACCATTGGTTCATATTTACAAGAATATAATTCATTCTTTGCTATTTTAGTTTGCTCTTTTGTGGTTTAAATATTGTTATACTTCCACTTTTATCTAGGTCAGTAGAACCAAAAGTATCTAGGCTAGGGTTGTGGCTCAGTGGCACAGTGCTTGCCTAGCACATGTGAGGCACTGGTTTCACACATACATACATACATCTGTACATAAAAGTTATTAAGAAAGAGTAATTCCTGTTCATGGTCTTACCTGGGTATTTAATTTGAAACATTTCACATTTTTTTTACATGCAGGAACTATTTCTGTACTGACATGTAATAAATAACAGTAATAAATAAAATTACTATTTTAATACTTATCTGGAAAACATTTAGCAAATATATCAAATTCTTAAGGCTGGATTACATAGTCAGATCTATTAACAACTTTATAACACACACTTCAAGTTACTAAAATCAACAATTTTTTAAAGATAGTAATGAAGGAACAAAAAGGGAAAGTGAGGGACATGTAAATCAAAGACCTTATGGTTTGGCACATGATACTGGTACTTTCATTGAGGTCAAGCTATCCATGACATCCTGGACTGCAAAGTACCCTGAACTTAGAAGTTCCAGCTTCTAAGCACCAGCCTATTGTTATAAAAGCAAGTCATTTCCCTAAGTTTTCATTCAACAATATGAATTTTACTGCTTCATTTCACCAGGTTGGAGATACCATGGGATGTTATAAAACAATGCTCAGAGAAAGGAAAGCAATATAATAATTTGTTCCCTATTCTGAACTATATAGGAATTGCAAACACAAATCAAACTGTGTTTTCCCTCAGGTTCCAATATTGAAATACTCAGAAAACATCAAATCCTAAGTTGGGTCATCAGCTATTCTTTGAATCTAGAATTTCAGAGAAGTCAGTTATGTAACAATTGACAAACCAATTTATGTACAAATATATCATTCCATTAAATTGATTAATTGTCACCTATGATGGAATCAATCAATCAATCATACCCAGGGCAGAAAAATAATGAATGTGGAGACATGATTTGGACTATTCCTACTCCTTCCCTACCTATTCAAACTCTGAACCAGTAGCTCTTTGTTAGAATGATGCTTAATCTTCGCGTTGATCTCCAGTGACTTGGAACACAAAACCCTGCTTTAAATGGAAATAGTACTGAAACATGATGAAGTTTATCTCTCTGAAATCCAAGTTTTCTCAATTTCATAAAAGTGTGCTCCATATCCTCCTCATAAGGCTAATTTTAAAATATTTGAAGAACCTGAGGGATATATACCATTGGGAGAGTTTCATTACTACAGGAAAATGATCACTTGAGGGACAATGGAATGATGGAACCCACCCCAGGGAAAGAAGATATTGCTCCTCCCATGACTAAAGAAAAAGTTCTCAACACATGGAAAGGCTCATTGGGTGCAGATGTGAGGGCACAGAAGAAACACGGGGGTGATCACTTCCTGCAACATTTTTGGAACCTATCTGAAGGTTTAGAATGATGCCTCATAGCATAACTCACCATGAAAGTCCCAAATAATTTGTCAGCTCCACATGACTTTGATAGTAAGTAGAAAAGGTCAGTTTCCTCACTATATGTGGCTAAAACTAGAGGTCCAGATGCCAATGCATGCAATTCCACTTTGGAAATAATGAGTAAGCATAAATGAACATGAATTCATAAAGTGTTAAACTTTAAGTCTATGCATGCATTACCAAGAACAGTGAGGGGTCTGGATCAGTTAGTGCAACCTGGCAGTAGAGGTTATTTATTACCTGAATACAAAAGAAAATTTCAAGAACATAATTGTAACAGCAGTATCAAAGGAGTGATAATGATATCCTTTTATACCCTACTTGTGAAACAGGATTGTTTTCCTTGACTAAAGGATAGCCTCAGCTTCTAGAAAAAATTAGGGGGATATGATTAAAGGTACCCTCTCTGAACAAGAAATTTAATTTCCTCTTAACAGGAAATTCACAAGTTTTCTTGTTACATTTAACTAATTTAACATCAAATACGTGACACTCTTGGAATCCCATGTACAGGGGTTCTACTTGAAATGGATGATACTGGGATTCATAACCATAAAATCTTCAAAGTCCTGAGGTACAACTTGGGTGTTTTGCACAGTAGAAGAGAACCTGCCTAACATGCCTGAGTCCCTAGAGTCAAACCCTAGCGTCAAACCCTAGCTCTTGGATGGAACAAAGTTCAGAAAGAAAACTATAACCTTTGAAGCATCTGACTTCTCTAACTTTTTCTAGTATTCTTGATTTCATGGTTGCTTTGCCAAATTACCAGAACTACCAGAACTCAGCTGAAATCTGATGTAGAAGATGCAATTCTTGTAATGACTTTGAACCTCCTTTCAATATTAAGTAGCATTTCATGTAAACACTTACAGGTTATCACTGCGATTGACTGCATAGGACAATGCAGCCCTACCCGAGCGATCTTCCAAAAACATTTCAACTCCTTTTTGAAGCACCAGACTGACTATTCCTTTGCTTTTGTGTCCCTCAGCAACCATGAGGGATGTTCTAAAATAGCAGAAAGATAATTTCACCTCAGGAACCCTAATGAAGTTATTCAAACAGCTCACCTGATCTATACTACTAGTTTCATATCTTGCCTGTCCCTGTAACATGAACAATTTGTACATGCTAACAGCAACAAACCTCTAGAGGGCTTCAGGGTTCATCTATGTACAAGATCTTCAGGGATAAAAGGATAATACAGGAAGTGTCTTGACCCACTCAGGTCATACAGTATAGTATTTACTAATTTAATGTTCTTTGGTAGACTATGCTGAATTCATTTATTTGAAATAGAGATGAATTGAAGAGAATGATTTTCTACTATTTGCCTAGGATACAGTCTTGTGCTGTAATTCATAAACAGCTGAAAATCAAAGAAATAAAACTGAACTTCAGGATTAAAATTGGAATAGTAATGATAGTATTAATACATTGATAATATGTTTAAAAATAATGAGTATGCTTATTAAAATATATATTAAAATATTAATGTGAAAATATTCTTCATAATTCTGGTCATAGGTGTTTCACATAATGATGTTCATAAAAATATACTAAGCTATAAACATGCTATTTTATAAAACTTATGACCACTTCACAGGAATATATTATCATTCTTTTCACATCAGGAAAAATATTTTTTGAAAGGTAATATTACTAAGGTAGTACAACTTTATGTAAAAACTAACAAGTAACCCAGTACTTGTGTAAATTGAATGACTATAACTTTTCCCTTTGTCAAAAAAGTATGATTTTTCTCAAGGGAAGCAAAAGTTTAACCAGTTTAGGCCATTTTTCTTAAATCTCACCATTCCAATTAAGAAGAACATCAAAATTTGTTAAGACTCAAAAAAGAAAAACAGGAATACCAGCAGATAACAGCAATCAAATGTCCTGTAAAGACACCCAAGTATCAATCTTTTTCATGAAAAGAAATGTAATTCAAACAGCATCCAAAAGACAAAATGATTTGTAACACTGCTTTAAACCTCATGTAGAATTCTGAAGTCAAGTATAAAAGAAGCAGAGGTTTAAAAATCAGATGACAGGGGCAATCCAAGATGGCAGACTAGAGGGTGACTGCATCTCCAGTCGCTCCAGAACTCAGGGTTCAAGAAGGGAGACTTCTTGAAGACATTGAGAGACTCGGACTAAAATAGAGCCACAGGGTGAGTCTCCCCCACCGGGTGAAGCACGGCCTGGGTGGCAGGTCCAGATAGGGGCAGCTTATCGGAGCAGAGCAGGGCAGCTAGAGTCTTCCCCAGGTAGCCCTGCTCACTCCGGGGGTGGGCTCCTCCCACACGGCCAGCTTCTCGGAGTAGGCCACCCAGTGAGAGCCTTTCTGCACAGAACCAGCTCCAAGTCCCAGAGCCAGAGGCCAGCTCCGGCCCACAGGTGTCTTCAGGGACCAGGACAGGGCAGCCAGGGACTTCCCCAAGCAGCACGGCTCCCTCCAGCAGGAGGCGCCTTTCAAGGCTAGCTTCTTGGAGCAGACCGCCCAGTGAGAGCCTTTCTACACAGACCAGCCACAAGTCCTGGAGCCATCGGAGGGCTCCGACTCACAGGCAGCCTCTGGGACCAGGGCAGGGCAGCCAGAGACTTCACCAGGTGGCCCTGCCCACTCCGACCACTGGCTCTTTCCATGGGGCGATCCAAGATGGCGAACTAGAGGGTGACTGCATCTCCAGTTGCTCCAGAACCCAGGACTCAAGAAGGTGAGGCACTGAGAGACTCGGACTAAAATAGGGTCACAGGGAGAGTCTCCCCCACTGGGTGAAGCTCGACCTGGGTGGCAGGTCCAGATAGGGGCAACTTATCAGAGCAGGGCAGGGCAGCTAGAGTCTTCCCCAGGTAGCCCTACTCACTCCGGCTGTGGGCTGCTCCCACACGGCCAGCTTCTCGGAGCAGGCCACCCAGTGAGAGCCTTTCTGCACAGAACCAGCTCCAAGTCCTGCCAGCAGTGAGCTCTGGCCCGCAGGCAGCTTCAGGGAGCAGGACAGGGCAGCCAGGGACTTCCCCAAGCAGCCTGGCTCCCTCCGGTGGGAGGCGCTTTTCAAGGCTAGCTTCTTCGGAGCAGACCCCCTAGTGAGAGCCTTTCCGCACAGAGCCAGCTCCAAGCCCTGGAGCCAGTAGCGGGCTAGGGGCAGCTTTCTTCGGAAGCACTGCATTATCAAGTTCCTCCAAGACATCTGGCTACTGAAGGCTGGGAGGTGATACACTGGAAATCTACAGGGACACTATAAGCCAATAGAGAAAATCTGCAATATCTCAGAGTCCCACTGACAGCTGACCAATATGAGAAAACAAGGAAGAAAATGTCCCAAACAAACCTATATACTTTATCAATGAAACCCAATGACAGCACAGCAGAAGAAATGTCAGAAAGGGAGTTCAGAATGTCCATAATTAAGACAATCAGGGAAGCAAATGAGGAGATGAAAAGCAAATGCAGGCATTGAAGGAGGAGATGAAAGAGTAAATGCAGGCATTAAATGATCACACCATTTCCTGTCTTCTACTACTTTTGGTATTGGTCTGCTCTTCTTTTTCTAGTGCTTTGAGCTGTAGTGTTAGGTCGTTTATTTGTTGATTTCTACTTCTTTTTTTGAATGTGCCCCATGAAATAAATCTGCCACTAAGTACTGCTTTCATAGTGTCCCACAGATTTTGATATGATGTGTCTTTGTTCTCGTTTACTTCTAAGAATTTTTTTATTTCCCTCCTGATGTCTTCTGTTATCCATTCATCATATAATAGTGTATTATTTAATCTCCAGGTATTGGAGTAGTTTCTGTTTTTTATTCTGTCATTTATTTCTAATTTCAATCCATTATGATCTGATAGAATACAAGATAGTATCTCTATCTTCTTGTATTTGCTAACAGTACCTTTGTGGCATAAAATATGGTCTATTTTAGAGAAGAATCCATGTGCTGCTGAGAAGACAGTGTATTCATTCTTTGTTGGATAGTATATTCTATATATGTCCGTTAAGTCTAAATTGTTGATTGTGTTGTTGAGATCTATAGTTTCTATATTCAATTTTTGTTTGGACGATCTATACAGTGGTGAGAGAGGTGTGTTAAAATCGCCCGGTATTATTCTGTGTGGTCTATTTGACTTCTGGAATTGAGAAGGATTTGTTTGACGTACGTGGATGAGCCAATGTTCGGGGCATAGATATTTATGATTGTTATGTCTTGCTGATTTATGCTTCCCTTAAGCAGCATGTAATGTCCTTTATCCCTTCTGACTAGAGCCGAAATCAATGAAATCGAAACAAAAGAAACAATTGGAAAAATTAACAAATAAATACTTGGTTCTTTGAAAAAATAAATAAAATTGATAAACCCTTAGCCACACTAACAAAGAGAAAGAGGGAGAAATCTCAAATTACTAAAATTCGGAATGAACAAGGAAACATCACAACAGACACGAGTGAAATACAAAACATAATTAGAAGCTATTTCGAAAATCTATACTCCAACAAAACAGAAAACCTCGAAGACATCAACAAATTTCTAGAGACATATGAATTACCTAAACTGAATGAGGAGGACATACACAACTTAAATAAACCAATTTCAAGCAATGAAATGGAAGAGGTCATCAAAAGCCTACCAACAAAGAAAAGTCCAGGACCAGATGGGTTCTCAGCCGAGTTCTACAAAACCTTTAAAGAAGAGCTCATTCCAATACTCCTCAAAGTATTCCATGAAATAGAAGAGGAGGGAACCCTCCCAAACTCGTTCTATGAAGCCAGTATCACCCTGATACCTAAACCAGACAGAGACACATTGAGGAAAGAAAATTTCAGATCAATATCCTTAATGAACATCGACGCAAAAATTCTCAACAGAATTTTAGCAAATCGCATACAAAAACATATTAAAAAGATAGTGCACCACGATTAAGTGGGTTTTATCCCAGGGATGCAAGGTTGGTTCAACATTCGGAAATCAATAAATGTCATTCACCATATCAACAGACTTAAAGTTAAGAATCACATGATTATTTCAATAGATGCAGAACAAGCGTTCGATAAAATACAGCATCCCTTCATGCTCAAAACACTAGAAAAAATTGGGGTAGTGGGAACATTCCTTAACATTATGAAGGCCATCTACGCTAAGCCCATGGCTAATATCATACTAAATGGTGAAAAACTGAAAGCGTTCCCCCTAAAAACTGGAACAAGGCAGGGATGCCCTCTTTCACCACTTATTCAACATCGTCCTTGAGACTCTAGCCAGAACAATCAGACAAACCAAAGAAATTAAAGGGATATGAATAGGAAAAGAAGAACTCAAACTATCCCTGTTCACTTATGACATGATTATATATTTAGAGGAACCTGGAAATTCCACCAGAAAACTTTTAGAACTCATAAGTGAATTCAGTAAAGTAGCAGGTTACAAGATCAATGCTCATAAATCCAATGCATTTTTATACATAAGTGATGAATCTTCAGAAAGAGAAATTAGGAAAACTACCCCATTCACAATAGCATCGAAAAAAATAAAATACTTGGGAATCAATCTCACAAAAGAGGTGAAAGACCTCTACAATGAGAACTACAGAACACTAAAGAAAGAAATTAAAGAAAACCTTAGAAGATGGAAAGATCTCCCATGTTCCTGGATAGGCAGAATTAATATTGTCAAAATGGCTATACTACCTAAAGTGCTATACAGATTCAATGCAATTCCAATTAAAATCCCAATGATGTACCTTGCAGAAATAGAGCAAGCAATTATGAAATTCATCTGGAAGAATAAAAAACCTAGAATAGCTAAAGCAATCCTCAGTAGCAAGAGCGAAGCAGGGGGTATTGCAATACCAGATCTTCAACTCTACTACTAAAGCAATAGTAACAAAAACTGGCATGGTATTGGTACCAAAATAGACAGGTAGATCAATGGTACAGAATAGAGGACATGGACACAAACCCAAATAAATACAATTTTCTCATACTAGACAAAGGGTCGAAAAATATGCAATGGAGAAAAGATAGCCTCTTCAACAAATGGTGCTGGGAAAACTGGAAAACCATATGCAATAGAATGAAATTAAACCCCTATCTCTCACCCTACACAAAACTCAACTCAAAATGGATCAAGCACCTCGGAATCAGACCAGAGACCCTGCATCTTACAGAAGAAAAAGTAGGTCCAAATCTTCAACTTGTTGGCTTAGGATCAGACTTCCTTAGCAGGACTCCCATAGCACAAGAAATAAAAGCAAGAATTAACAACTGGGATAGATTCAAACTAAAAAGCTTTCTCTCAGCAAAGGAAACTATCAGAAATGTGAAGAGAGAGCTTACAGTGTGAGAGAATATCTTTGCCAACCATACCTCAGATAGAGCGCTAATTTCAGAATCTGTAAAGAACTCAAAAAACTCTACACGAAGAATACAAATAATCCAATCAACAAATGGGCTAATAAATGAACAGACACTTCACAGAAGAAGATGTACAACTAATCAACAGATATATGAAAAAATGTTCAACATCCCTAGTAATAAGGGAAATGCAAATCAACACTACCCTAAGATTTCATCTCACCCCAATTAGAATGGCGATTATCAAGAATACAAGCAACAATAGGTGTTGGCGAGGATGTGGGGAAAAATGTACACTCATTGCTGGTGGGGTTGCAAATTAGTGCAGCCACTTTGGAAAGCAGTGTGGAGATTCCTCAGAAAGCTTGGAATGGAACCACCATTTGACCCAGCTATCCCACTCCTTGGCCTATACCCAAAGGACTTAAAATCAGCATACTACAGAGACACAGCCACATCAATGTTCATTGCTGCTCAATTCACAATAGCCAGATTGTGGAACCAACCTAGATGCCCTTCAGTTGATGAATGGATAAAGAAACTGTGGCATATATATACAATGGAATATTACTCTGCAATGAAGAATGATAAAATTATGGCATTTGTAGGCAAATGGACGAAATTGCAGAATATCATGCTAAGTGAGATAAGCCAATCTCAAAAAACTAAAGGACAAATGATCTTGCTGATAAGCAGATGAGGACATATAATGGGGGTGGGAGGGGTTAGCATTAGGTTTAGGGTTAGGTTTAGGGTTAGGGATAAGGAGAGCGGTAAGAATGAAGGAAAGAAGGACTGTATACAGGGAAAAGAGGGGTGGGAGGGGAGGGGATAAGGGAAAAAAAAATAAACATCATTGCCCTATGTAAACGTATGATTACACAAATGGTATGCCTTGACTCTACGTACAAATAGAGAAACAACATGTATCCCATTTGTATACAATAAAAAAATAAAATTAAAAAAAATGATCACACCAATCAACAGTTAAAAGAGCAAATACGGGAAGGAAGAGATCATTTCAATAAAGAGTTAGAGATACTGAAAAAAAAAAAACAGAAATCCTTGAAATGAAGGAAACAATAAATCAAGTTAAAAAATCCATGGAAAGCATAACCAATAAAATAGAACATCTGGAAGACAGAACCTCAGACATTGAGGACAAAATATTTAATCTTGAAAACCAAGTTGAACAAACAGAGAAGATGGTAAGAAATCATGAATAGAATCTACAAGAATTATGGGATATCATGAAAAGGCCAAATTTAAGAATTATTGGGATTGAGGAAGGCTTAGAGAAACAAACCAAAGGAATGAACAATCTATTCAATGAAATAATATCAGAAAATTTCCCAAATCTGAAGAATGAAATGGAAAACCAAGTACAAGAGGATTAAAGGACTCCAAATATACAAAATTATAACAGACCCACACCAAGGCACATTATTATGAAAATACCTAACATAAAAAATAAAGACAGAATTTTTAAGGCTGTGAGAGAAAAGAATCAAATTACATTTAGCAGGAAACCAATAATAATATCAGCAGATTTTTCAATACAGACCCTAAAAGCTAGAAGTTCCTGGAACAACATCTACCAAGCCCTGAAAGAAAACGGATGCCAACCAAGAATTTTATACCCAGCAAAACTTACTTTCAGAATTGACGATGAAATAAGATCCTTCCATGATAAACAAAAGCTAAAGGAATTTACAAAAAGAAAGCCGGCAGTACAGAACATTCTCAGCAAAATATTCCATGAGGAAGAGAGGAAAAACAATGATGCAAATCAGCAAAGGGAGGAACTAGCCTAAAGGAATAGCCAAATAAAGGAGAAATCAAATCATGTCAAAAAATAAAAATGAGTCAAATGACTGGGAATACAAATCATGTCTCAATAATAACCCTGAATGTTAATGGCCTGAACTCATCAATCAAAAGGCATAGACTGGCAGAATGGATTAAAAAGAAAAATCCAACAATATGCTGCCTGCAAGAGACTCATCTCATAGAAAGAGACACCCATAGACTAAAGGTGAAAGGATGGGGAAAAACATACCATGCACACGGACACAGCAAAAAAGCTGGAGTATCCATCCTCATTTCAGATAATGTGGACTTCAAGCCAAAACTAGTCAGAAGGGATAAAGAAGGATATTACATGCTGCTTAAGGGAAGCATAAACCAGCAAGACATAACAATCATAAATATCTATGCCCTGAACATTGGCTCATCCACGTACATCAAACAAATCCTTCTCAATTCCAGAAATCAAATAGACCACAACACAGTAATACTAGGAGATTTTAACACACCTCTCTCACCACTGGATAGATCTTCCAAAAAAAAATTGAATAAAGAAACCATAGATCTCAATAACACAATCAACAATTTAGACTTAACCGACATATATAGAATATACCATCCAACAAAGAACGAATACACTTTCTTCTCAGCAGCACATGGATCCTTCTCTAAAATAGACCATATTTTATGCCACAAAGGTACTGTTAGCAAATACAAGAAGATAGAGATACTACCTTGTACTCTATCAGATCATAATGGATTGAAATTAGAATAAATGACAGAATAAAAAACAGAAACTTCTCCAATACCTGGACATTAAATAATACACTATTATATGATGAATGGATAACAGAAGACATCAGGAGGGAAATAAAAAATTCTTAGAAGTAAACAAGAACAAGGACACATCATACCAAAATCTCTGGGACACTATGAAAGCACTACTTAGAGGCAGATTTATTTCATGGGGCACATTCAACAAAAGAAGTAGAAATCAACAAATGAACGACTTAACACTACAGCACAAAGCCCTAGAAAAAGAAGGGCAGACCAACACCAAAAGTATTAGAAGACAGGAAATAGCTAAAATCAGAGCCGAAATCATCGAAATTGAAACAAAAGAAACAATAAGAAAATTTAACAAAATAAATAGTTGGTTCTTTGAAAAAATAAACAAAATTGATAAACCCTTAGTCACACTAACAAACAAAAGGGGGAAAAAACTCAAATTACTAAAATTTGGAATGAACAAGGAAATAACACAACAGACGCAAGTGAAATTCAAAACATAATTAGAAGCTAGTTTGAAAACCTATACTCCAACAACACAGAAAACTTCCAAGATATCATCAAGTTTCTAGAGACATATGAATTACCTAAACTGAACGAGGAGGATATACACAACTTAAATAAATCAATTTCAAGCAATGAAATAGAAGAGGTCATCAAAAGCCTACCAACAAAGAAAAGTCCAGGACCAGATGGGTTCTCAGCCGAGTTCTACAAAACCTTTAAAGAAGAGCTCATTCCAATACTCCTCAAAGTATTCCATGAAATAGAAGAGGAGGGAACCCTCCCAAACTCATTCTATGAAGCCAATATCACCCTGATACCTAAACCAGACAGAGACACATTGAGGAAAGAAAATTTCAGATCAATATCCTTAATGAACATCGACGCAAAAATTCTCAACAGAATTTTAGCCAATCGCATACAAAAATATATTAAAATGATAGTGCACCACGATTAAGTGGGTTTTATCCCAGGGATGCAAGGTTGGTTCAACATCCAGAAATCAATAAATGTCATTCAACATATCAACAGACTTAAAGTTAAGAATCACATGATTATTTCAATAGATGCAGAACAAGCATTCGATAAAATATAGCATCCCTTCATGCTCAAAACACTAGAAAAAACCGGGGTAGTAGGAACATTCCTTAACATTGTAAAGGCCATCTAAACTAAGCCCATGGCCAATATCATTCTAAATGGTGAAAAACTGAAAGCATACCCGCTAAAAACTGGAACAAGGCAGGGATGCCCTCTTTTACCACTTCTATTCAACATCGTCCTTGAGACTCTAGCCAGAGCAATTAGAAAAACCAAAGAAATGAAAGGGATATGAATTGGAAAAGAAGAACTCAAACTATCCCTGTTCACTGACGACATGATTATATATTTAGAGGAACCTGGAAATTCCACCAGAAAACTTTTAGAACTCATAAGTGAATTCAGTAAAGTAGCACGTTACAAGATCAATGCTCATAAATCCAATGCATTTTTATACATAAGTAAGTTATGAATCTTTAGAAAGAAAAATTAGGAAAACTACCCCATTTACAATAGCCTCAAAAAAAATAAAATACTTGGGAATCAATCTCACAAAAGAGGTGAAAGACCTCTACAATGAGAACACTACAATGAGAACACTAAAGAAAGAAATTAAAGAAAACCTTAGAAGATGGAAAGATCTCCCATGTTCTTGGATAGGCAGAATTAATATAGTCAAAATGGCTATACTACCTAAAGTGCTATACAGATTCAATGCAATTCCAATTAAAATCCCAATGATGTTCCTTACAGAAATAGAGCAAGCAATTATGAAATTCATCTGGAAGAATAAAAAACGCAGAATAGCTAAAGCAATCCTCAGTAGAAAGAGTGAAGCAAGGGGTATCGCAATAACAGATCTTCAACTCTATTACAAAGCAATAGTAACAAAAACGGCATGGTATTGGTACCAAAATAGACAGGTAGATCAATGGTACAGAATAGAGGACATGGACACAAACCCAAATAAATACAATTTTCTCATACTAGTCAAAGGGGCGAAAAATATGCAATGGAGAAAAGATAGCCTCTTCAACAAATGGTGCTGGGAAAACTGGAAAACCATATGCAATAGAATGAAATTAAACCCCTATCTCTCACCCTACACAAAACTCAACTCAAAATGGATCAAGGACCTCGGAATCAGACCAGAGACCCTGCATCTTACAGAAGAAATAGTAGGTCCAAATCTTCAACTGGGCTTAGGAAATGAACAGACACTTCACAGAAGAAGATGTGCAAGCAATCAACATATATATGAAAAAACATTCAACATCTCTAGTAATAAGAGAAATGCAAATCAAAACCACCCTAAGATTCCATCTCACCCCAATTTGAATGGCGATTATCAAGAATACAAGCAACAATAGGTGTTGGCGAGGATGTGGGGAAAAATGTACACTCATTGCTGGTGGGGTTGCAAATGAGTGCAGTCACTCTGGAAAGCAGTATGGGGATTCCTCAGAAAGCTTGGAATGGAACCACCATTTGACCCAGCTATCACACTCCTTGGCCTACACCCAAAGGACTTAAAATCAGCATACTACAGAGACACAGCCACATCAATGTTCATTGCTGCTCAATTCACCATAACCAGATTGTGGAACCAACCTAGATGCCCTTCAGTTGATGAATGGATAAAGAAACTGTGACATATATATACAATGGAATATTACTCTGCCATGAAGAATGATAAAATTATGGCATTTGCTGGCAAATGGATGAAATTGGAGAATATCATGCTAAGTGAGATAAGCCAATCTCAAAAACCTAAAGGACAAATGTGATCTTGCTGATAAGTGGATGAGGACATATAATGGGGGTGGGAGGGGTTAGTGTTTGGGTTAGGGTTTGGTTTAGGGTGTGGGATAAGGAGGGTGGTAAGAATGGAGGAAGGAAGGACTGTATAGAGGGAAAAGAGGGGTGGGAGGGGTGGGGGAAGGGAAAAAAATAACAGAATGAATCAAACAACATTGCCCTATATAAATTTATGATTACACAAATGGTATGCCTTGACTCCATGTACAAATAGAGAAACAACATGTATCCCATTTGTTTACAATAAAAAAAATCAGATGACAAGGATGGGAAATTTAATACTCACTCAAAATATAAATGAAAAGTACCAAATTTCAAAACTAATCAAAATACTAAGAAATTCCATTAACGAATTAGAAAAGCATAGTGCCAACAAAATCTGATGGTAAATAACAAAACATCACTCTTCACTGAAATGGTATAAGAATAACGTGTACTGTTGTTGTGTTGCCCACTCTTAATAATTGATGACTGATGGTTTATGGTGAAAGCTTTTATAATGTCCTAAACATTGTAAGATAATCAACTTCTTCCCATTAATGGAACATTTCAGACTCATTTATTCTTATTGTTTTATACCATCACTAAGTTCAAAAGAAGCAGAGGAAAAGTAAAAGCCTGTACCTTCCAAGGTGATCAGTTGCACAGATGTTCACTCCCACGTCCACTAGGAATTCTGCCATTTGGTGTTTGTTTTCATTCACAGCAAATAATAGTGGAGTGAGGCTGTTCTGTAAGAAAACAGAAACACTTTAGATTCACACAGGTGTATACTGTAACAACTGAACTGAAAATCTTATAAAGGACCACATGAAAATGAACTTATAATAAAGAGAGAAAACACACAGTAGCTCTTCCTCCTAGATCACTACACTTCGACAAATGCTGCACTTTCCCTTTGAGATGGCCCTCCCCTGCCTATGGTGACAAAATGACATTCAGTCATCGCCACATCTTGCTGGGAACACTGATGTACTCCAGGAAACTTCCATTTGCCATGGTACTATGAACTAATATGATTGCTCCACACCTGAACCAAAACCTGTTTGAGGGCAGGGGGTCTATCTTTGACTTGGAAAGACAAGAACCTTAACATTTGGTAATTAAATATTGAAGTATTTCTATTGAATGGATGAGTTAGATGCTCATCTTCACAGCAGGGTTTCTCATTCTGTACTCTGAAGCATACTTACTTTCCCACAAGAACTCTTCCAGAACAGAAAGATTATTTGATCATCTGTTTCTGAAATATTACAAAATGGTACATTCTACATCCAGTGAGAAAGGAATCTAACATTTCTTAATGCCTATGGGGCAACAATCATTAGTGGGAATCACTAATACTTTAGGAATTAGAGTTTCAAGGAGCTCTAATTTCAGGGATCTCTTAAATGATAAAATTAAGTTTCATTTCAGTTATATGTAAGATAGTCATGTACAGAAAATACTTCATAATTTTTTCAGGCAGATGAAAAATGGAAACCAGTTCAGTAATAATGCCATTATCTGTCATGCTATCAAAAATAAAAATGAAAATCTCTCCCACATCTGAATAAGGCATTACAGATTTCAGAGAAGGGCTTAAACTCTTCTACAGGTGGCTTCTTTTTCAAGAAATGGATAATTTCACAATTATCTATTCGTCCCTCTTCTGTAGCACCTCCTCAACCTAACATCTGACCCCTCCTAAAATGAATCTCTGTGCATGTTTCCAAGTCTGAAAGTTTCATTCACAAATAGGAATTCTTATTTTCCTCAAATGGGAAAAGACTCTGTTCATATAAAAACTGAAATGGTTTTCACAAGTCAACCAGACCCTTTTTTGTCCCATTTCCCAACTACATAACTTTCACATAGGTTTATTTATTTCACATTTCTTTTACTTGTCTTTTTCCTTAATTGAGACTAACCACTGAGAGATAAGTCATTATAGAACTTGTCAACAGTAATGAAATTCTGCTTGCTTATCAAAGTCTTTTTTTTTGTTGTTGTTTGCATTTTAAAATCAAGCCCAATTCCAGACTGGGTACAGGGGTATGCTCCTGATGTACCAGCTGCTGAATAGCTTTGGGTAGGGGAATAAAAACTTGAAATGCTCTCTGGGCATTTTAGTAAGACCCTGTCTCAAATAAAATAAGAGTACTGCTCTCCAGTACGTAAGATATGTCAAAATACATTTTTCTCTCATGTATCACTACAAAGAAAAAATTTAAAAAGCAAATTAAAAAAGAATTACTAAACCATGAAAAATATGACTGGTCATGTGGGCAGTGGTAGAACACCCCTGTGTTTTATCCCCAGCACCACACACACACACACACACACACACACACACACACTCACTCACACACAGAGTTGAAGCACATTTCCAAGGCAAATTCTGCTCTCCTACACTGTTTTACACTTATTGGAAAAAAACTGGTTCACAAGGTTACTGGAAAAAAATCACATCTACCATTTCCCTTCTTTTAATAAGTATTTACTTTAATTACCTTAAAGGATACTGTAACTTCCAGTACTTCTTTTAAAGGATAAATATTGACATTGCCTCTGTGTGTATCACTGTTAAAAGAAATGAATGTCAAATAATTGTAAATAAAGTGGATCTGAATATACCATGTTTTTTGCTTCAATGATCACCTTATGCATAAGCAGGTTTGCTGCTGTGCACATGTTCTTACTGTAGACAGCACAGGTCAGAGCAGCGTTACCACTGGCATCCATCACATTTGGATCTGTGCCAGATTTCAGCAAAATCATGGCACACTTCTCTGCCTGGAATTGTACAGCTTGTCAGGATTGCACCAAGGAGAGGATTGTCAGTTCGAAGAATTCAACTTTAACATGCCACAGGTTTCACCAACTAGCTACATTTGAATGAAAAATAAAATGCACCTTCATTCTAGGAATTCTCTACAAATCTATCTTCAGCTACTATCTATCTTAATGAGTGCTGTGCTGTTGTCATTGTCACAGATGTTGATATCATAATTCACCTGTATCAGGAGTGTCACCACTTCGGGCTGGTCATAGTCACAGGTGTAATGCAGAGCAATTCTATGAAAATGAAAGGACTTTTCAGGAAAATATACAACACTGTCCAAAATTAAAAATTAGTCATAAAACTGGAAATGTTAAATGCCACTTTCTTCCTTCACTTCCAAAATGTATTCAATCATTTTCTTCAGAAAGTATAATCACTCTTAGGTCTTAGTACAGAAAATATCACCTAACGGAGGGACTAAGCATGGAGCCTGGGCTGTGGTGCTGAGGAATGATCCAGGACCTCACTCATGCTAAGCAGCATGGCACTCTTGAGGTACATCCCCAGCTCAGAACAGTATAATAGAAATAAAAGAACATGGCCTTCACTGTTGGGAGAACCTCACTTGGAGTCTTCCTTTAAGTTCTGTTACTTACTAGCTATTACCTAGCCTTTCTTTTCCTCTTTCCTCAACCATCAACTTGGAATGAAGAGTAGTTACCTAATAGGATACCACAGTGATGCATAGGAGAGAATTTAGGAAAATGATTTAGAAATTCCAGCAGAAATGACAGTTCAATAACTGCATCTTTTGTGGTTATCATGCTGCCTCCAACTTCACAATGACAATGTCTCCATGAAGTAAAATAACAAAAGTAGATCCATTGTGCAGATAATTTGAATAAAGTATTGCAATCAGTAAAAGAGGCTCTTCTTATATTTGAATATTATCACTGTTGGAATGTCACTTGGAATTTATAATATTCTACTGTTATATTTGGCAGCACTCATGAAACATTCCTCATACTCAAAAGATCATCAGAGAATCCATGGTGCCTTATGTTAGGTGAAATTGATTAAAGAAAACACCCATGACACCTCCCCTCTTAAGTATGGCATTTGATTTAAGTTTTACTGGTAAAATCACTGGGTATAGAAATAACTGAATAACAAGGACAAAAATAGAAATTTTTCTTTGATTTTCAGAAAATACTAAGGTGAATAAAACTCAGGATTCAAATAAAAATGTGACTCATTTTATTTGTTATTTAATTATTGAATATATGAAAATTTGATACAGCAAACTTTTAATACCTGTCTCTAAAACCATTATGCATTAACAAACTGTCAGTGTCACTTTTCTTTTACAATTAACTAACTTCGGAAATGGCTTGTTATGAAAGGAGTGAGGAAACATTTCAAGTATAATTGAGTCATATCACTTCACTTTTAGTATCTCACTTTGCTAGACTGGGCAGAGTGATATGGTAGTTTTAATGATGGAAGGGTCCTGAGAAACAGGACAATATGTCTGCTGCATAACAAATGGTCAGATTATGTCTAGTGAATAAATGAAGTGAAAGAAATCACGAAGAAAATATGTGAGCTCAATATTTTTGACAAAAATTTTTAAAGTAAAATGTTTGAAACACTAATGAACATTTATTTATATTTGTTTTCTTCTATGTTCATAGTGATGCACATAAGTGTCTCATAAATTATCATCTTCACACGTGTATTATATCATTACAAAGTAAAAGCATACACATATAATAAAATGTACCCATACTAAAATATGGAAGTACAGATAAGGAGATTTCTCTTATTTCAGAGGTTAAAAGTTGGTAGAACTTACCAATGCCCAATCACACACATGAAAATATAACACTCAGAAAGAAAAATCTAATATATGCAAGATACATATGCCTGTTCTTCCTGAGGGTGATTTCATTAGTAATATTCTTCTACTTGTGCACTAAATAGAAATGCCCAGAAACCTTTGATCACAGTTTATCATAGGGAAAGCCCCAAAACAAGACCTCCAAAAATGTCAACATTCTGAATTACTATAATTTCTGGAGGCAAAAAAAAGTAAAACAAATAGAAAGATACTGAATATTCACACATTCTGGAATAAATCAAGAAGTCTTTCACTATTAAGAAGAGGAAATGAAATTTTCAGTTATAATTCAAATGTCTGCAAATGATGATTCTTTAAACATTTTGTATGTATTTTTGGAGACATGAGACCACAATTAGTGTACATGTGCAAAAAACTGAAATTTTTCTCAAATGATACACAAGAATACATCTTCCTACTTCAGCCTGTATCTATGGTACCTTCAGTCATCACCTATTTTTGCTTCTGACAAATGCAATCCAAATATTTTACTAAGTCTAATGAGTTTTTCATAATGCATTGGTATTTGAAGCTGTGTAGATAATGGAGAGTTATCTAATTATTTACCAAAAATCTTCTAGCATCATGGCCGTGGTGACTGAGGACACAGAAATTTTTAAATGCCATATAGTACTTACCATCAAATTGCTTGTTGGGAAAATATGAAAGCCAATTACACTTTAAAGCAGCAGTGTAACAATCAATGTTCTTCATCTTCACTTGAATTGTAACTGCAAAACAGTACTGGATTCCTCTGTAAACTTAAAATCCAGCACTGCAAGGTGGCAGATGCCTGTAAACTCAGCCACACTGGAGTCTGAGACTGCAGTACTGCAAGTTCAAAGGCACCATCAGCAAATTACTGAATTCTTCAGACATGTAGCCAGACCCTGCCTCAAAATATTACAACAAAAAGTAATTGAAAAGAATGAAAAAAGTGGCTCAGTGGTATAGTTCACGCCAGTTCCCAAAAAAATTTTTTAAAAGAAAAAAAACTTTCAAATTTATTCTTTTATGAAGAATCCTAAATACTTTTCCATATGTTCATATGTCACTTTGAGATCTGATTGAGTGCACTTTAGTCAAGGATGCTTGCTTAGCACGCCCATTGTTTGATTCCTAGCAAATATGAAAGAATAAAGAATTTGCTGCTCAAGATTTTCCTTATTAATTTGAAAGAAACATTTGTAAAAAGACATATTTTTAACACCTATATACAGTGTAAATATTTTGAAAGCACATTGATTTAGCTAAAAATTTGCTGACTTACAGGGCATTTTGATTTTTATTTTGGTAATCTAAACTTCAGAACACTTGCTCTTAGTCTTTGGGTTTAGCTCCACGTATGAGTTTAGCATGGCACTCCATTGGTTGAATCCTTCCTTTGCAGAAGAGGAGAAAAAAGAGGATTTGGTTACTCAACAGCGAGGCTAGGCACTACCCCTTCCAAAAATTGTAGGGCACAGAGACTGAGGAGGTTCAAAGGGCAGGAAAGCAATATATCTTGATGAGGGGAGATCCACACTGTTCGTGTTCTTCCCCTTTGGACAGAATGGAGGCTGCTTCACTTCTCCCACAGGTCCAGCTGTCCACTTCTCTGGCCCCTTGCCAGTGGGTTCCAGCCCAATTTACCTACCAGTTTTTTCTCATCCCTCTTATTGATTCCACCATCTCCATGACAGACCATTCGCTACAGTGTCCCCACTTTGCCCAGAGTCACAACCTTCAGTACACTTTCCAGGGACATATCCCAACTGGTACCTCCTGGCCTTCCTGACACTGCCTGCAACCAAAGCCCAAGCACTCCATTGTAGTGCTAGGGGAGGAGCCCTAGGGCCCCTGATCCTGAGTCTGCAGAGGCCAGGGAGGGGCACAGAGGCACTAGTCCTGCCACTTAATGAAAATCTCCAATGCAATTCGCTACTACACTTCCAATCCAGCAAACCTCTGCTCACAGCACCCCAAAAGCAAAGTTCCACAGTTCGCCAGCTGGTCACTAAGAAAAAGTTGTTGCCAGGTGACCTTCCAAATTCCAGAGTGCATGCCCTTACACCATTCTGATTGGCTGGACTGTGGAAGGTTCCTCAGCATGTACACATGCCAGGCCCTGGATGGGGCCAACACCTGCCCAGTTTTCTTTCAAATGTCAAACCCTATTAGCAGAGTTCCTGAGTGTTCCAGATATTCTCAGGACAGGCTCATGCCTGGGGGAAAGCAGCCTGTGGGCCTGGGTAGGCTCAAAGTAGGGTAGAACTTCAGGAGGCTGAAGGTCCTGTCTCCAAGGACACTCCCCTATCCAACTCCTTGCATGTGCTTATCCCTTGCTTTGTTCCTCTTCCTGAAGCCACTGTGCCCCTCCCTGTTTCCACTGGAATTGAACGAAAGTAGCAATAGAAGGCTCTTTAGGTGAATTCAGAGACGCATGCAAAATACATGGTATGGAGAGTGAACTTTGAAGGGTAACCACCAAACATCCTTGGAAGAAATGTACGGCATATCTACTGGCCTCCCAACTCTCTCCTGTGGCCCAGTCTCACCTTAGTTTTACCTTTAATATAACTCTATATATTGGAATTCTTTTCATTATTTGAGGACTTCAGCATCATTTCAGAACATTTCTGTGTTTACTTTTTAAACCAGTCCTTGATTTGTGTCAACATTCCTACTGTTATCACTATGTTAAAATGACCCCTTGGCAGCTATCCAGATACCCAAGACTGAGCAAAAATATTCTGAGGTCTCTTTCCCCATCCCTCTACCTCCTGCTCCAGGTCTTCCTGCTCTTTGTCACCCTGCCGCCCTAGGGACTGCTCTTTCTCAGCAGCTAGTCCTCTGTGGCAGCAGTATGAGCCTCAACTTGGTCACAACCCCCACTCTCAGAAATCACTACTGGGACATATATCTTTGCCTATCCTTACAGTCCTGGTGTTACTCCTGGTTGTCTGGGACTCCATCCAGGTTGTGAGCACCCAGATCCTTCTCAACCTGTCTGGAGTCCTAGAAGCAATGAGTCACTGTCCAAAAGAGATGCAGCTTGAGGCACAGCTGCCCAGGCTCCAGCCCCAGCAGGCTGGAAAGGGAGCCCCTGGCCTGCATAGGCAGCAATGTGCCTTATCCTTGCCAGATGAAGAATCACCTGGAAGATGAACAACTACAGTAAGTGGAAGAAGGAAGCACCCTCAATGACCTTCAAGAGGGGGAGTCTGGACATTGCCATGATACTCTGCAAATATGTGTTGACTGAGTGGATATATGTAGGGGTCGGTGTGTAGATGAATGGGTATGTGGCTGCCTGAATGGAGGAATGTAGAGTAGACTATTTCTCTGTCCCTATTTCCACTGATTCTACTTTTTGGCAGATCACCATTCATATTTTTACAATGGTCTCAGCATAAATACTGTCAATAATCTTTGTTCTCCTTTCTAAATCATTCTGTATACTGATAATTAGAGTCCCATCTAAAATTTATATTAAATCATGACATCCCCACATTTTCTTATTTTTTTTTTAAATTTGGGCATTTCCTCCTTTTTTAAAATTATTTTTATTTAGCTTTTAATTTTTTACAGACTGAAAAATATGGAACGCTTCACGAATTTGCATGTCATCCTTGCACAGGGCCCATGCTTCTCTGTATCGTTCCAATTTTAGTATATGTGCTGCTGAAGCAAACACACATTTTCTTATTTTAAAAAACTTAGCATATACCATTATTTTTTAAAAAAATTCAAAGTCCTTCATGTAATATTCAAAATTCTTCGCAAATTGGTCAGGACATCCACCTCTACCCACCATTGTTTTCTCATGTTAACTAGCTTTGCAATAGTGGACTATTTGATATGCCCTGGGAAGGGTTTGCACCCCACACTTATGACCCTTAGCTTTTTCATTCCCTTTTGTATCTTTCTAAGACATCCAAGACACTGTTGTTTCCTCTGTGAAGCCTTCCCAGACCTTTTCAACAGAATTGACTATTGCCTCCTAAGTTCTCCTGTTATGCCTGGCATATACTTAAAAAAAAACTGCAGCTAGGATACTAATCTTTCTATATGAATTTAAAACATGAGAACTGGGAAAAGGGCTCTCCACGTTTGTATGTGTATCTATTAGAATGTATTTTCTTGAAACCACAGGTCATATTTGACTCTTAATTATAATAGTGCATTGTACATGGTAAGCACTCAGTCATTCTCTCATTCAACAGATTCTACTTAGTGCCAAATAGGAGCCTAACAAGTAATAAGACATTAACGTTTGTAGAAAGAAATTAAAAGCTTGGGTGGGTTTCTGTTCATAGAGCCCTTTTGTCACTTCCAGAGTATAAAATGTCATGGCTCATGTTAATTCCATATAAAGTACTTCATGAATACTGTTGTTATTATTTAATACATGAACTCATCCTTATACACAGATACCATTCTGTAAATTAGTCCTCAGAGGATATGCAGGGACAGATTTTTAGAATATCCTACCAAAACATGTAAGTAATACAATGAAAACCATAATCCTTGCTTTGTCCTTGCCAATTATAAACTATGGCTATTAATACTGAACCAAACTGCATTAGCAAAGGGTTAAAAAGTGAACTGCTTTCAACTGTTTTCTTAAAAAGTATTATCTAAAAGAAATGGGTTTTTATACCACCTTACAAATCTATCTACTTAACAAATATTTATTGAACACCAATTCTAACGTGTGTTTAAGGAAAAATATCACTTATTAAGTATTGCTGATATGTTTAAATATAAATGATAAAAGTGGGATGTGGGAAAAAACAGGTTTACTTCTATAATGAATGAAAATGGCTCTTCTACAGGACTGGCTAGGCAGAAGAGGTGGCCAATATCTCATCAGAGAGATGACCACTTGCCACAGACTCTTCTGGAAGGTCAGCCCCTCCCTTCCCCTGCAGATTAACTGTGGTGCTGAGCTACCCACTGAGAGACAGGCCTAATTCTGCAGGTGTCCATAATGGAATAAAACCCACTCCATGCCCCTTAGACTAGAAGGTGCTACATTACCGCCTTCTAGTTCAGTTTTGAACTAGAAGACATAGTCCAGAGGGAGATAAAAAGCCTAAGACAGCATCATTCCCATTACTCAGCAAACTTGCTCTGGCAGCGGGGAAGCTCCCTCTGGAGGAGGGAGCAGGAGGGAGCTGGGAGTTATGCAGAAGAGGAGAAGAAAGGGAACAATGGTTCAGATGGAGCCTGGTGTGTTTATGAGGAGAAGGAACCACCTGCAGAGGAAGGAGCATTCTCATGGAAGAGGCAAACATCAGGGAAATCCTGCTTGTCTGCAGGACACATGGTCTTCAAGACAAGTGAGTCTCCCCTTTGCATAGTACCAAAAGGCTCATTAAACTCTTTCTCTGGTAAAAATTCAGATGAGCATCAGCAAATGCATACACACAGCAGAGGAGATTTAGTGTTAACATTTTCATTGACTATGACCAGTGTAATTCAATATAAAATATCATTTAATGGGGTAAATCATACCAACTTTTCTTCTTCCAAACGACATAAACCACTGATTACAAGGGCTTTGAAAATGCATTTCCCAAACCATGTTTTAGGCTTTCTATGGAACAATATTCTAAGCCTAAATGTAATGATCCATTTTATTCCTGAAAATTTTCCAGTAAGGGCATCCCACCAGAAGCCAGCAGGAAGCATATAATAAGAAAGTAGAGGATTCTGTCTCTGCGGTCCAAGGTCTTGACCACAGTCCTGCTTCTCCCACCTCCTGGTTGAGCAGTGTTGGGCACACTGCTCTTTCTAAGTCTCTGGGTATGCCCAATGTGAAGCTGTCATAATTTAAGCCCTCCTCTTACAAATACTGCTAATTCCCACTGAAGTCAATGTCAGAGTACATGCCAAGATGCCTGTGTACCTGCTGGATGCCATTAAGTCAGGCCCTGCCAGATTGGATCCCATGCCCACACGATGCGAGCATTTTGGGTCAACTTGTCCCCCATTGCTTCCTGAGAGGGAAAGAGTTTTATAAAGCTCAGGTCCATCAGGGTGGGTTTGTACCCACTTGTCAGCTGGTAACTACAAAGCAAATAAATTTATAATTAAAATTTACAATCCTATGACAGTCACAGGGCACATGGTCCCTCCTAATCCCAACTGCTCCATAAACCACAGTGGAATCCAGGGGTTATGAACCAGTTAGCAAGCCTGCACCCCCTTTACTTTAGCTGACACAGACAGAAAAGTCACATAACCTGCATTTTTCCACTGCCACACCAACCAAATGAAAAGGAAATGACTTACTCATTTCTCAAAGATGTTATCATTGTGTGTGTGCCTGATATTTGAGGCTTTTGAATAGTTTAAATCTATGTTAACTACTAAATATCTAATGGATTTCTCTCCATGTAAAACTCTCATTTTCTTCAATTGTTAAATGTAATAGTAATATCATGTTTCATAAATCAGCATATTATTTTACTAACTATTCCTCATTCTAAAGGAAAATTCTATATTTGCAATTTATTTCTTGATTGCAATCCCTACTTATTATACCTAGGACGCCACTAAATAAGAGTGGTGCCAACAGGAACAGAAAATGTCAGCCATGCAATCACAATCACCTAAAATGAGATTACATTTATTTCCCTAGAGTTCAGGAAATTCTGAGCAGGGGCTACTTCCACACTCTGAGTGAGAGACAAAAGGTCTTACAATAGTCAGAAGCTTTAATCTTTGGAATAATGCAAAACTGAAAATGTTGACTTCTCCATCCACACAGCCTTGCCCCATAGCACTCCTGAGACTGCCACAAAGTCCAGATCACAACTGCTTCCGGCTCATTCTTCTCATTTATTTTCAGTGATCGACTATACCTTGATCTGTTTCTGATCCATTTTTCTGCCATTATATCAAAAACAATTCTCAGTTGATAGCACCCTTTTGATAAATAGTTTCTGAAGGAATTAATTTATTGGTCAAATTAAATGTTAATAAACATGCATCTTCATCTCAAAGAGTCTCCTTTTGTGAAAATGAAGAAAATTCACCATATAATAATACTAACTTTAAAGAAAGTATCAGAACATGTGCAAAAACAGGTTTTCAAATAAAACTGTAATTCTTCTTTCTCCAGTTCATAGCTAACATCAAAAACCACACTCCTCTGAGAACACCAAGTTTCTCTACTTTGGTCACAACAGTCCCCAGCACCTAGCAAGGTGACCAGTTCATGGTGAGTGATCAATATATTGCAGCAATAAATAGTTTTTAAAGTTACCTGTACCTTAATTACTCTTATTTCCTTATAAAACATCTTGTATTTTATAAGTAATTTATCTATAGGCAAAAACCACAGAAATATTCCATTTCGAGTAGACTGTTCCAGCAAATACAACAATTATGACTAATTACTGGCTTATGTCAATTTACACTAAATTTACAGACATAAAATTTTGTTCTGTCTGAAATTAAAATACTAATAATTAACAATATTTCTTCTTTCTTTTTAATTACAGAAACTACATGAGATTTTTTTGTTCATTCATATAGATCATTGGATCTTGCAGAATTCTGATTAAGTGTACAACTAAATTTGCAAGCTCTGAGTACAGTCACATATACAAGTTCTCATTCAGCTAACATTTTCTTCAAGAAAGAGCACCCACAGGCTGGAGTAGTGGGTCAGTGGTAGAGCACTTACCTAGCATGTGTGAGGCACTGGGTTTGATCCTCAGCACCACATAAAAATAAATAAATAAAATAAAGGTACTGTGTCCATCTACAACTAAAAATATTTCTAAAACAGAAAGAGCACCCATAATTTGAATAAACAGTAATCATACTGGCAGAGACTAGTTTTCCAGTTCCATGCTATTTGTTGGAGGCAGCCTGCAGAATGTGATGCAGAGCCCCATCTGCAGGCCTTCCCACCTCTCTTCTCACTTCCCTGAGGGGTCCAAAGTAACCCAGGACAGGGATACACACATCCCTCTTCCTTCTCTCTCTTTCCAGTGCCTTCATGCCACCTGGTCAATCAACAGTTAATATGAATTATTGTTTTGTGGTGGAAAAAGAACAACAAATTCTTTTGAATAGAATGTGACTGACCTGGATCTTAGAAACTAAATGATTTCAAATAATTTCAGACAGATTCCTAGAAATTTAAAGGAAATAGAGATCATTCTGACAATTTCTGAGAAGTAATATTCCATAGCCCCCTAAATAGGGAAAAGTCCTATCACTACCATATCTACTGATACAAAATATGCACACTTCCTATAAAAGACTTCTGTGTTACATCCCACCATCTCAAACTTCCTGGAAAATTCTGCAGAATCAGTCACTTAGTTCCTCTCTCCTTCTGTCTATTTGCTTACCAGGTAGGTTGTTTGGCTTTCATTTCTCCTACTTTAACATGCTAGGTCTGCATCATCTATCATCTACAAAACTAGCTTCTAAGGAATATAGATAAAATTAAGCAAATACAATCTCTTGGTTTTCCAAATACCAAGACATTTATAGTTAATAGATTTTAGCTTTATTTTGACAAACATATAATCTAATAATACAAAACAATAAAAACAACAATGAATAATAAATTACTCAAACAGCTTGGTATAAGCTTCCTTACAGTAAAATATCTGTTTTGAATAACTCTGGAGAAAGAAGTAAACAAATTAAAAAAAAAAAACTGGTAAAGTGCCAGCTCCATTTGCATCAAGTTCCCCAAG
Source organism: Sciurus carolinensis (assembly GCF_902686445.1). Lineage (NCBI taxonomy): Eukaryota > Metazoa > Chordata > Mammalia > Rodentia > Sciuridae > Sciurus > Sciurus carolinensis. Next base: position 536,282 of record NW_025920154.1, read on the forward strand.
AAGTAAACAGAACATTGGCAGCACTTGGCCCCTCTGAGGAATCCTCAGGTAAAGTAGCAACTCAGTTTTGCACTTCAGCCCTGTCACTTACATGTTTCCTATGCAGGTATCTGAAGGAACCTTTGAAAAGGGCTTGGTATCATCTCACTGAAGTGTCAACTAAAATGACACAGCAAAATGTGGCAGAACATGAAAATTTCTCTTAAGAAACAAGTCTTCTCTTTTGTTCTCAGACACCCCACCTCCCAAGCTTGCTTCTTTAGTATGAATCAAGATAAATGAAGCTTGGAAACCACTAAGTTGTGAATGATGTGCAGTAAGCATGAAAAGATGATGTCCAAGTTTATTGGATGTTAGCTATAAATTTGAATACCAAATTAGCCCTGCACTTCCTTAGAACAAATGGGAAGATCTCAGATGACTAACAAGTTGTGCTGAAAACACATCTCCTAGAAATGTCTCCTGGGCTGACATTTCACAGAAAGTGAGTACAGGACATTCAAAAACCATTCTCCAAAAAACAAATATGGAAAAGATAATTTTGACATGGAACTTAGGAAAAAAGTACAAGAGATGTATTTCTTCTATTTCACTTCTTTTTCATGTTCATTTATTTTCAAATACACCTCTAATAAGTCCATATGCCCTGCGTCCCCACCACTGCTCCTTCCTGCTTTTAGGTCTTCTATCAACACTCAGTTCTCATGAAGTAAGATCATGAAGCATCCACTGCTCCCAGGAAAAGGTCATTTTAAAGGCAGACCTTCACTTTTGAAATTTTTACTTTCACAGAAACTAACCCTGTGATAGTAGAAGTGTCTCTTCTGATATCAAAGAGCAAGACCTTATGCCTTGTCATGGGAAGGAAAGACAAAGGACCCAAGGTCTCCAGTCCAAGGCAGACAGGTCCAATGCCTAGAGGTCAGGAGAGGAGGAAAGCCAGCACTCCTACCCCTACCCAGGTACAACCACAGAGATCCCTACAGAGCCATGGCAAACCTGTGCCCTGCTTTCCAGGGGGCACCCAGGGAAATTTTGCACCCACAAGCCCTTGTACTCAACAGAACTGATGTGGTGACAAGCCAAGTCCGTTTGTTAGCTTAAGGAATCCCTTCTTCCACCAAGACCATACAAAAAACCCATGTTACCAGAGAGGGCTTGCCAGTTCCCAGGATTGCTCAGGGAGCCTAGGGAGACAGAGAAGAACAGTGGCCTACAGAAGGGAAGAGAGCCCATGTGTAGACCCATCCCCAATGACCACCCTTCCCAACTGAGTGCCCCAGGGTAACCCTCGAACTCAAAATCAACAACCAACACACATGTGGCATGAGGATGTTTTCAGGCCCAGTTCAAGGAGCTAACACTACATCACTGAACAGCAGGGAAACAAATCCCTACCAAGGAAGTGACATAAGTGGAAACTGAGTATAAGCAGGGAAGAAGCTGTTTGACCATCAGGCAGAGAAATTTCTAGGGAAAGGAAAGAGAACAGACAAGGCCACAAAAACTCACTGGAAGGAAGACCTAGTGAGGGCTGGAAAACAGGGAACAAAGTAGTGTCAGGCACAGAGACAGAAGGCCCTACAGCTCCTCTGAGCATATGGGGTTCAAGAGCAATGAGAAGCCACTGAATGGCTTTAGGCAACCCATGTGTGGATGCACATGTGTGCATGTGTATAAAGGTGGGATTCCATGTGCAGAGTGTAGAGAGAGAGTGGGAGGACGAGTCAGGAGACTGTGTGTAATCTGGGTGGCAGATGGTGATGGTGGCCACAGAAGCAGTGGAGGGGGGAACAGACTGGAGCTGCACTTGGAGGCACTAACAATGGGCTGGACACAGGGTTAAGACAAAAGGAGGTATCCAGGATGACTCCAGGTTCCTGGCTGTGCAGGAGTGACCAGGAGCACATTTAGTGAAGAGGCTTCAGGTGATGCTGCTTCATGATGCACTGAGGAACATGTCACCTGCAAGCTGGGATGCAAACCTCCTCCCCTTAAAGCAGATGCCTGTGTGAAGGATCAACACTGGAGCACATCTGGGGTAATTAAATCATGGGTGAGATGGGAATACCTGCAGAGAATTTGCTTGAGAAGAATAAAGGACTCAGGATGGATCATAAAGATTCACAACATTCAGGACTGGAAAGACTGCTGTCAGCAAGAGACAAAAAAAAATACAGAAGAGGGAAAAGAGGGAGGACCATCTGTCCTTTAGACAACAATGATGTCTTTCCCTTACCTACTCTCTCTTTCCCTCTGCATCGCTCTTCTCCACTATCCAGTATCACTATCCAGTGTCCCTCATTCCTCTCCCTCCTGCCCCCAGGATGTGCCAATATTCTATGAATGATGCTCAAGAAAAAATATGAAGCCAGAAAGAAATCACTGACATCTATCTATATGTTAACTTCCCAAGAAATATTCCACAAAAGTATGTTTTTTGTGGGTTGAACACCATTGTAATATTCATTTCCAAACCAAGCCTCACTTATTCATAAATTAAGACCTGAAATTTGTGCAATATTTTATCTACTAAACATGAAATTAAGACACTAGAACTTGAGCCATAGGGTCCACTTGGGGACATCAAGCAGCACACTCTAGTGACCTGTGCTGTTCCCAAGGAGGTGTCAGGACTCTGTGGTGCTATAACAGATGCAGGTGACAGTTCAGGTCTAAAGTAAGTTGTCTGCCACTGATTTAGGCAACCTTTGTGTGCATTTACATGGAAGAAGGACACAGAAAGAGCATCACATTGTATATACATTACATTACCCCTTGATACAAAAGAAGGGACATGCTGGAATAATTCCCTGCTTATTCACTATTTGTCACTTCTCAGAATTCAATCAACAAAGTTGTTAATCCCTCTGTGATATACTGTAAAGCCAGCAAACGAAACCCCGGGTGGTGCTTGCTCTGCTAAAGAGGTGGCACTGAAAGCTTCATCAGAATGCCGTCACTGAGCCCCCACATCATGCCAAGAAATAGATACGTTATCACCACTGAACAAGGAGAACCAAGTCTAAGATTGGCAAGGTTGAGTCACTTCAAGAAGATCCCCTAAGTTGAGTCACTTCAGGAAGATCACATTGATGGAGCAAGTCTTTGACCATGGACCCCTGAGTACCAGAGACTGTTCTCTCAATTACTTTGCTAGGGCCCTTGCCAACTAGTGCACCTTTGGGAGAAGGAATGGTTTTACCCCTCTGATTTGATTTTTAAGGAAAAAACAGTTAAAATGAGTTCATCACAAAACCATATAAATAAACACTATGTAGCTATAACAATCATCAGCAAAGAAATGTTATGAATTAGCTCTAAAAGGGGGATGCTAGCATTCACCATAAGGAGTGCCAGCACAGTTCATGCATCTAATGATTAATCAAACCATCCACCCACAGCTGTCAGGAAAGAGAGTGCATTATTCACAGTGGGCAGGGCTCAGCATCTACATACAAATATAGCTTCTAAACTCCAGGGTTTACTCTCTGCAATAGACATCCTAGCTATCACTCACTAAAATGACAGGATTAGGGTTAGAAAACAGAACCAACTTGGACATGGTATCAGCAATGACATTAAATTTAAAGTTTCAGGAATAAGGAAAATGTTCCCTATCCTTTTGTTGGTAATTAGGTTTTCTTATCTTCTTAGAGACCTAAATTACCGAATTAGTGCCATGGTGGCAAGAGATGACATCCACATGCTATTAGGGAACACATTCTTCCATGGGAATAATTACCAGGATCTCTAAATGCCACAGGAAAACTATGCAACACATGTGATGACTTTTTTAAAGCCTTCATATATTACCAAGTTAGAAATAACCTCTTCATTCTTTTCTTTCTTGCAATCATTACAAATGAAGAGGACTTATATGTGAAACTCAGTTTTAATACACAACTACAGAAATCTCTAACCCTCAATTCTAAACTCCAAATAAAATGTGAACTTATGTCAGTCCCAGGGTAATTCCTGCATGGAATTCCACCTTCACCTTTGCCTCAGAGAAGAGCCAGTGCTACTGTCCTCTGATATGCCTGGAACAAAACAGCAACCTGCCCTTTCATGTGGCATTCTTAAAAACTGAACTGCCTCCTGCAATCATGCATTCTGTCCTCAGACCAGGTAGAGTGGGGACACTCACTGCCAATTCCCTGGGGCTCCTGCTTTTCCACAGGACAGCACAGTTCCCCCAATGCAGGGACTTGAGAATGTCAACTCCCCTCCTTAGCATTCTTCAAGTCCTTACAGAATAAAAGCACACTGCCCAAAGTCCTCTGTGACATGCTTCTTGCCTCAGTGGCCAGACTTCCCATTGTTCTTTACATGGCACTGTCTTCTGTGTTGTGCTACTAAAGAGTCAGTGCAAATGCCCAGTTCCTTCCCCTCCTCACTTAACAGATGCTGGTTCCTCTGTCCAGAACCTGTTTCTGCTCTGACTGCTGCCAAGCAGTACTGGCCTCTGGGCTAATATCTATCTCCTGGAAGACTCCCAATTTACATCTTCTTTTTCTCTCTGACTATTTGTGTGTCTTCATTGAGTTAAACAGGAATCTCCTAAAAGGTAAACACAGTGAATTAGAGTCAAGGTCCTACCAAATTTGAGTGCCCAGTACCATGCACAACCAGGCTACTAGAAGGCAAGCAATAAATGTTACAGGGACAGATAAATAACAGAGTTGATCTGCCTGGTGGTGTTCCATTACAGAGACCTGACATGATGCTCCTGTGAAATACATCCCTTGACAACTATAAAATAAATGCAGAGAAGAAAAAATTCAACAAACCAGAGAGCTAAGTATAAACTCCTAAACACACACTTGAATACTCTGAAACCTTATTTATAATGTTAACAAACTTCTGAATATTCACAGGGCAATATCTTACTCTAGAATAAGACAGATCTTAATGTCAGGGTCTCTAAATCCTTAATTGCAGAATTTCTGGGAAGGTCTTATAAACAAGGTGGATGTGAGTCACATGTTCCATGAAAAGAGGGTACAAAATCTCCTCACCTGTCACTTCCAGACTCTCCCAAACAGATGACATGGACCCTGGGGCAGTGCTTGTCCAGAATGGGTCCTGAGAAACCAGCAGAATAGTTATGAAGTTCATCCCAGGAAAGGGGCAGATGGCAGCAGGACTGCAGAGACCCAGGGCTCAGTCTGTTCCCTGGAGTCCCAGGAGGCTCAAGTTGCATCAAAGCACCTTGGACCAAGAAAGTCTGACTTGAGGTGATGGTGTGTGTGTGTGTGTGTGTGTGTGTGTGTGTGTGTGCACGTGTGTGTGTCTTGTGTCTGAGTCACTGTCCATTTCAGAATCTGGAAATGCAGTGCTTTGAAAATAGCAGGAAGAGTCTGTATGGTATTGAATGGAACTGAATTTAACCACAGTAACAGTAAAGAGAATTTCCCCTCAGTTTTTAAAGAAGATACATAACAAACACTTCACTGCAAAGCATAATGTTTGAGGTAATTTATGAGCTTGAGATGGACAGCGTCGTCACTGAGCACAGCCCAGGAAGATGGCTGCTCTTACCACAGGGGTGTAGGAGTTGTTTTAGTTTTCTTCATGAGCTCTTTTTCAGTCTTACTATCCTATAATCATCTTTCTTTGATCTTGAATCTCTTGGTGGGCTGGGTTTGTGGCTCAGGGGTAGAGCACTTGCCTCACATGTGTGAAGTAATGGATTCAATTCTCAACACCCCATAAGAATAAATGAAAAAAAAAGACTCCACATACAAAGCAGTTTAAAAAATCTGGCAACTCATTATGTACACATTCTTAATTTCTCTCTCCTACTGATTTTAGCTGGTGGGCCATTTTTTTTTAGCATTTTTCCACTTTTTCAATTTTTAAGTCAATGCAAGCAACAACAAAGTATATACTGTGTATGTTTTGCTGATGTAACAAATTTCTAACTGTTGTTTAGTTAATTCAAAGATCTCATTTTCTGCACATGGTTTGGCAACATATTCTAAAATTCAAAACAAAACAAAACAAAACAAAAAACCTACCAGAAACACATGTGTCGGGGTTTCCGGGACCCCCAGCCTTGGGCATGATCAAGATGGTGCCTGACGCTGAGCCAAAAGTGGCCAGCTATACAGTAAACAACCAGCGAATTCCAGTGATTGGCTAGTTAACAATGTGATTAGAGCATGCCCCCCTCGTGTACCTATCCTAGGCTTGCAGCTGTCCGCGTTTACCTCGTGTACTCTCCCCTGATTGGTTGAAGTGTATATAAGCCTGGTGGGTGGGAGAGTAGGTGGCTGAAGAAGAGGCAGAAGTGGAAGAAGCGGCGGAGGTGGAGGCTGAAGCTGAGCTGGAAGCTGGGAGTGCGCGGAAGCTGGAAGAAGCTGGGAGAAGGGAAGCTAGGAGTAAGGGAAGTGTAGGAGAGGGAAAGAGAGTGAGAGAAAGGGATAGATAAGAAGAAAAGAAAGGAAGACTGTACGCAGTAAACCTCCAAAGCTTCAGACATTTGTCGTGTCTCTCTCTGCGGGCAGAGAGAGCGCAATAACATGTAGAAGGTGCAGAGTCATAACATTGCCTCATAAGCCATTAAGATACAACAACATACCTCATCCTACAACACCTATTTCTACAGCCCTCTTTAGGCAAATTTGGGAACTTTTTTTTCTTTCAGTGACAACATATGTTTCTGGGAGAATTAATGAAAAAAGTAAATGGGGTGTTGAGGAGAACAACTGAAGAATGTTAATGGACATGTGACTACTACCAAGGGTTGCATTATTTGAAAAGAGAAATAACTCCAATATTCCTACACCAACATGACTGGTGTCCACAGACCAGGTGGATGGCAAGCCAGGGCCTGAGTTTTATTCCATGGGCTCTTTGAACCTGTAGATATCTGACTGCAGTAATTTGTGTTTCCCCTGATCTGCACTCTGGTCTTTTAGTGCTTTACAAACAAAGTTCTCAAGAAAAAAAGCATTTACCTGTTCTCATTAAAAGGAAGAAGTTTAGGTGGGTGCAGTGGCACATGCTTGTAGCCTGCAATCCAAACTACTCAGGAGACTTAGGCAGGGGATAACCAGTTCAAAGTCAGACTCAGCAATGGTGAACCAGTGAGACCCTGGCAACTCAGTGAGACCTTGTCTCTAAATAAAATACAAAATAGGGCTGGGGATGCGGCTTAGTGGTTGAGTGCCCCTGAGTTCAATTCCTGGTACCCACCCTCCCAAAAAAGGGAAAATTTTGAAGACCTCTTGATAAAGAGCTCAAAATGGTTTTCAAGGTGGGAGGCTGGGTTTCTCCAATCTTGATAAAGCAAGACCTCCTGTGTGGCCCCAAGCTGGCTCCTCAGCAGGGCAAAGCCTGCACAGCCCATTCAGGAGGTGCCATTTCCACAGGGAGCAGATACCTTTGCACCCTTTCCCTGCACCTGCTGCAGTTATTCAGCTCCCAGGTGACCTCTATGCACCACTGATGCACAACCCCACTGCCCATCTCTGTCTCCCCAAGGGAGTTTCCTAATAAACTCAGGTAGCACTGAACACCCTGCCACTCTTCTGCAAGGGACAACAAAAACTGAACCTGTTGTGAACAATGCTTGAACACTTGCTTGACCTACAGAATATCAAAAATCTTCATGGCAAAACCAGAAATAAGACTCAAGGAGCCAAAACAACTGGTTTTAAGCAACTGAAACTTCTGAGGCATGGTATTAATTTAGCTTCAAATGTCAGATCTTCAAAAACTAATCAACTAGAATATTGAGCCAACTTCACTGAGGTCATTACACATCAAAGTAAAGCCATGTTTAATTCACTATCATCCTCAGGACACAGTATGTCTATGATACAGGAAGGTATGAATGGTGGCTGGCATCCCCTAAGTGTTCATCTGTGAGGAGGTATTATCTGATAACTGTGTCAAATAGTCTCAGAAACCCAAACAGCAAGGACTGTACTTATCTCACAATCCCTGAGTAGGCATTTGTTCCCAGGCATCTTAACCCTGGTTAAAGAACTCAGTATCTCCCCCAGGTAAGTGTCAGCTAATAATCTTCAACATTCAACATAATGAGAACATATGGGTAGAAGAAATCAACCCATTGTCTCTTCTATATACAAAATTACCCTCCAAACTCAGTTTGCACTACATCTATGTGGTGTTATTTCAAGTGCAGTATGTTACCCAATATCAAGCTATCCTGACATGACTATACCTTAAACTTGTTTGAATAACTGTGCACCTAAGCTCCACCTGCTGCTGTCATTGCTGATTTTAAAATATAATATGCATGTTATAAACTAAATAATATTACCTATTTTAATAAGACCTTAAAGACAACCTAGAACAGTGCTTTTAAAACTGGAGGTTGTGACACATTTGTGCTTTATGAAATAAATTTGTCAGAGGGAAGCAATTCTTTTTTTCAGAAAAAGAAACAGAAATTGGGTGGGGGAAGCAGTGATAAAGGGGAGTATTAATTTATGAGACTTGTTGCTAGCAGACACATCAGTTGCATTACTGAATATGCATTCCTGAGGGCTGGAGTGCAGCCTGAGAGCCAGTGAATATCCACATAAGGACAGGGCAAACTTCCATTTGTGGGGGCTGAAAGCTGTACCTGGGCGGTGTCCACTGCGATTTGTGTGAAGGCAGCTTGTGTCAGGAACACCCTTGGGCCCAACAGGTCTCACGTGTACATCCTCCCTTGCTTGTACTCTGTGCCGTGCTACACTTTCAGCTTTCCTTTGGACAGAACTGCTTTGTAACAAGAAGCATACCCTGTTGGAGGAAGGAATTTTAATTCTCCATGTCACCCTTCCCCAAGCAAAAAGAATACCCAGAAAGGATGCAGAGTAGAGTCAACTACATCCTTAGTGAATGTGAAAGTCTTCTAATCAGCAAAATTAATAGTTGAGAATATTAGTGCAAAATTAACTTTGTCAGAAGCCACGTTATATCCCAAGTACCATCATAATGGCATCACTTTAGAATCCAAAATGCTCTAACAACAAAAGGCATGAGGGCATCACATCGATCCAATGACAAAACTTGGTCAGCATGCATCTGTGGGTCAGTGGAGACTCAACAGTCACTGGAGAAATAACTAAAACCACCCACATCCTCCTTATATGTAAATGGAGTGAAAGTTCATAGCAATAGGCCACTCAGTGTTCCAAGGTGCCCAAAGAATAAAAAGACAAAAAGAAGATACAATCTAAGTATTGATAGGTTTAAAAATGCAGGGCTGGACTAGATGTGAGGAAATAACCACTCTCCAACACCCAATTTACTGATTAAATTCCCTCAAGTGGACTTGGGTACCAATACCATTTGTTGAAGAAAGCAGGTAAACTTTATTTCTTACTGTTTTCCAATTACAACCCCAATAACTAAACTTTCTAAAATTTTTAAACATCATTTTCATCTAATTAAAAATAATTTCATCTGAGTTCCACTCAACAATGCTTTTTTTTTTTTCAGTGCTGCAGATTTGAACCCAGGGCCTTGTGCTTGCGAGGCACTCTACCAACTGAGCTATATCCCCAGCCCTCAACAATGTATTTTAAAGCAGATCAATATATCAATTTGTGGGGGCTCTCAACTTACAAAAATAAATACATTTTTTTGTTTCCCTTGTAATTCCTTTTCTAACTACTTGTGTTTCAGTTCCATGTTAAAAAAGAAGAAAAAAGAGAAACCAATTAAGTGAGGAGAAACAAAAACTTTAAAGCAAATTGAAAGCTCACAGAAACAAATACAATTTCATTAAATATATCAGACTATGTCATTGGTACATGGACTACTCTGTACTTCAATATGGTGCTTCTGAAACTAGGACTTATTCCTGGGAGGAGCATTGTAACTGAAAGAATAACCAAAATAAACAATGGTAAGCAGGAATGAGAGAGAAATACACAGATTCAGGTGGGCAACAGGGTTGCCCCTTGTTAGATCACCCAAGAACATCATAACAATCTTGACCATGATCATCTAATCAAGAAGATGTTAGATTATCATGTTCTCAAGATTTCTCTGTGAACTCCAAGGAACGCGGTTTTAGTTTGTTTCCCTCTGGTAATAACAAAAATGAGGAAGCAGCTAGAGGAAACCACCTTGACACAGCTGTTCATAGGCAGAGAATTTACCACTAAAACAGGTGGAAGAGACATGTATTCCCAACAGAAAGGGCACTGAATTTCTCTAGAATGAAGTGGGTTGATGTAGGATGGGGGATCACTGAAAATAGGAAACAGTGAAAATAAAAATGAAAAAGTGGTGTTTTAATGGCATCGTTCATTTCCCTTTAATAGTACAATAGTCTTAAGAAACAAATCTGAAATATTTTAGGATGTTGCTTGGATGCAGGTATTACTACCCAGAGCTAAATGGGGGAATAGGTGGACAAAGCCCCAACCTCCTGAGATTCCCTCTTGAGTGAACCTTACCTCCTTTTTCAAGGAACTGGCTAAAAACTATGCAGGAAGATGCCAGGAGAGAAGAACAAAAGTTAGAGTAGAAGGGTAGTTCCATGGCAGAGCCTTCTGTGAAAGTTTGAGAAGTGAGGGGAGAAACAGATTAGAAAACAGAGTCATACCAACTTTATTCCTGCAGAGAAATTAACAACTGGAAAGAAGAGGCCAAAAATGTTTAAATTCTCAAACATTCCTTGAACAGGTTGTCCATTAATTTGGAACGGGATGCTTAGGGCATTTGGATCTAAACAGAAATTCATGACATCATCAGTTCTCAACACAGGTACTGGTTTGGTGAACTTACAGTGTGAGCAGAACAACCTTGTAAAAGAGGAACATTAAGGAATGTAATATATTTTCAACTCAGAGCATTCAGGCAGTGACAAAGCAATGCACAATGAACTCACTCTATCGTGACATGCTAAACTCTTGGTAATGAAAAAAATTTTTGATTTTTCAGGACCCAGGCTGCCTTGTTAGAAAATGGACAGTCCAACACACAGAAATGTCTCCATGAAGCTGGAAGATCTTTGCTGCAGAAATTATATTAGAGTAAACACCATAATGATGCTATGGGACATTTTGCAGGAAAAGATCCAACTTGAAATAACTACCTTATTACTTGGTTGGAGAAACCTTCAGCAAATCTCACCTCTCTGAACCTCAAATTTTATGATCAGAACACCAAATACCATCACCCTTTAGAATTTCCATGATGATTAAATTAACAGTTTAAAGTATCAGTCTCAGGCACACCTGACACCACTTGTCAGAATCTTTTTCAAATATCATGTTCCCTTTGATTTTTATAAATTCAAAATAAAATTTTATAAAGTTAATGAAAAAGAAAGTGTGATCATTATTTCTTGCAATGTTTTGATTAGAGGGAGGTGATATGCTATTTGGTTTGTTTTACAATTTATCTCACTGGAAATCTTGCTTGGCATCTTGAGCACAGCAGGATACAATTGGGAGACAGGAAAACAGAATTTGATAAATGCTCTTCTTCCCCCTGGTCAATCAATGCTCAGGCTATTCTGACTACATCAAGAATTTTGTTTTTTTTAAATTAGTCCCAAGGGCTCACTGGAAAAAGGGAGGCAGGATTCACCCAAATCCACAGACTGCCCAACACAAACATAGATCTCTATTGAGTAAAATCTAAAACAGATTCAAGATATGTGCTTTGCATTTTTAGGCTACCTCTTCTTACCTCCAGCATGCCAAGATTTTCACCAAGAACATTTTTCAAAGCTAAGAACATTATTTCACCAATAATTGAAGAATTAAGCAACAAAATCACTATAAAGTGGTTCTCTCAGAATTCTCTGAATATAATAAAGGCAGTTTTGAAAATTCATGTAGTAGCAACACAGCTGATGGAAAAAGACCTATTTCTATGTCAGTAGAGTTGCATTTAATAAAAATGCTATTTTATAGACAGGCAGACCAATGGTACACACTAGAAGACACAGAGATGAACGCACATAAGTACAGTCACATCATATTAAACAAAGGAGACAAAACTTACGATGGAGAAAAGATAGCCTGTTCAACAAATGGTGCTGAGAAAATTGAAAATCCATATGCAGTAAAATGAAATTAAACCTTTATCTCTAACCCTACACAGAACTCAACTCAAAATGGATCAAGGACTTAGGAATGAGACCAGAGACCCTGCAACACATAGAAGAAAAAGTAGGCCTGAATCTTCATCATGTTGGCTTAGGACCAGACTTCCTTAACAAGACTCCTAAAGCACAAGACATCAAAGCAAGAATCAATAAATGGGATGGATTCAAACTATAAAGCTTTCTCTCAGCAAAGGAAATAATAATGTGAAAAACAGTCTACAGAGTGGGAGAAAATCTTTTCCACATGCACTTCAGATAGAGCACTTATCTCCAAAATTTATAAAGAACTTACAATACTTTATACCAAAAATACAAAGAGCCCAATCAATAAATGGACCAAGGTATGGACAGACACTTTACAGAAGATGACATTTAGGTGATTAATAAATATACGAAAAAGTGTTCAACATCTCTAGTAATTAGAGAAATGCAAACTAAAACAACTCTAAGATTTCATCTTATTCCAATTAGGATGGCTATTATCAAGAACACAAACAAAAATAGATGTTGGCGTGGATGTGGGCAAAAAGGCAAACTTTTACATTGATGGTGGAGTTGCAAATTGGTACAGCCACTCTGGAAAGCAGTGTGGAGATTCCTCAAAATACTTGGAATGGACCCACCTTTTGACCCAGTTATTCCACCCCTCAGTTTATACCCAAAGGACTTAAAATTAATATACTACAGTAACACAGTCACAACAATATTTATAGCAGCTCAATTCACAATAGCTAAATTGTGGAAACCTAAATGCCCTTCAACAGATGAATGGATAAAGAAACTATGGTATATATGCACAATGGAATATTATTTGGCCTTAAAGAATAATATTATGACATTTGCCAATAAATAAATGGAATTGGAGAATATCATGCTAAGTGAAATAAGCCATTCCAAAAAAACCAAAGGTCAAATATTTTATCTGATAAATGGATGATGATATATAATGGGGGGGTGGTGAGTGAGGTAAGAGTGGAGGAACTTTAGATTATGTAGAAGGAAATGAGAGGGGAGTATAAAAATTCATGGAACAAGACAGACATCATTACCCTATGTACACATATGATTACACAAATGGTATGAATCTACATTGTGTAGTCATAGAAACGAAATGATGTACCCCATTGTGTGTACAATGAATCAAAATGCAGTCTGTAAAAAATAAAAAAATAAATAAAATAAATAAATAAAATGTTATTTAAACTGTTCTTACTATAGTCAAAACAAGTGTGTACTATACTCAAAATATGTCACTCAGTTTACGGGGCATTATTAAACTAATAATGCTAATAGCTATCTAACTACCACCAAGGTAAAGTGTTCTGCAATGTCTGAGGCAGACAGGAAAAGACCACAGTGAGTCACCTGAGGTCCATAGTGTCAACAGCATTCAGTGCTGGGCCACTTGGCAGCATCTCCAGTTGCATCTAAGTCAACCCATACTGGATCAATGAGAATGACAAGGCTGTTCTCTGCATTAGCCAGGAAGGAAGATAACCGCAGTGAGTGGGAAACCCAGAACTGCTGCATGACATTGCTCCGTGCTTCCTCTACACTGAAATCCCCTGCAAGCACTAAGATTTCTCACACCTGTGCTCTTTCAAACATCTGGCATGCCCAAAGAGCAACACTACACAATGTTTAAATTAGAATAAATGGAAACACAGCTCCAAACTGTGGCTTTTGGGCCAAATCCTGGTCCCAAGTAACATCTCTACTCCCATCACAAAATGTTCACTTACAAACATTTTGTCTCCTAAAAGTAACCAATATTTGACAATTTAGATTCTACATCAACCACTGAAAATAAAGTAACAGAAGCATAAACCCTGAGAAAGTGTTCTGAACTATTAGGAATCAGCCCTAGAAAGCCCAGACTCCAGACATGGCTCTGTGGAATATGAATCTGAAGTTAGCAAAGCATAGGACAGAATGTGTCCTTCAACAAGGGCAAAATGTAGTTTCTTACCTTTTTTAAAATATATGGACAAATATTTTCTCTTCATAAAAATGTTTCAAGATAATTTTCTTCCAGAATTCCAGAACCTCCCATCCTTCCTGTGCCATGTCCAGTCATTGAAATGTTTTCTCATTTTTATTTTTCTATTTAATGGACACTTTGTAATAAAGATATAATGCACCCAACTCAGTTCCCTAAGCACCAGATTCTTTCAATGTCTTGAAAGGAAAAGCTTCAAATTGAATGCAATACCAAAAATGGTGAAATGTGAGGTTAAAGTAAACAAGCAACTCTGCATCATCCCATCAGAACAGTTTTTCCCCTAATCTGTGCCTAAAAAGGAAAACAGCATTCACCTGCCCAGGTGCCTATTTCCTGCAGAGTCATACTGGAGCTAGAAAGAGAAGAACTGAAGGACAGAGTTGCAGTATATTTAAAAATAGACATTAGCCCCATTTTAGTTTGGACAGGTCTTTGAAGTTAGTGCTCTATGCTTCAAGGTGGTTGATAGGAAATTTTATCATGGGAACAAGTCACTGTGGCAGTTGTCTTACTGGCACAGTACACCTGGGTATAGGCAATTCATGCCTCTGTGAGGATCCTGACCATGTGCCTAGATAGATGAACATGCCCAGATAGACTCAGCTTTATGTCTTCCAGATAACTGAGACTCTGAATAAAGGAGAAGAAAGGCATTGAATAAAGGAGGAAATCAGTAGCTATTTCTCTGAAACAACTATACACAGGCCTTTCACTTTACAAACTCATTAACCACAAAGGTAGATTCAGTTGACTTTAATTTTTAAATTTCTTTTCATAAGCTATTAGACCTACACAACATTATTAAATGAATAACACTTGAAACCACAAGACCAAGTTCAGCTTTTTATAACTTAACTTCCCATATCTTCTAAACGCTAAATGCTTTGAAAAATGTTTCAGGGTCATAGCAGCACTGTATTCTACATGTAGCTCTATAAACACATGCAGAATCCAGATGAACTCTAGCATCTAAAAAGCATCTAGGTTAATCAAGAGTCAGGCATTTGAATCAACCAAATTATACCTCATTATGAACCAGAGAAAGGAATATTATTTTATAATGTGTAGTACTGATTTTCAATATATACTTAAGCAACAGAACCAAAAGCCAGTAAAATGAACTATACATTTATCTTCAATCCTTTCTACCCTTTCCAAGAGAAGAGTTATTTCATCATGAACATACTCCTCAGGCAGTATCATGCAGATTTCTAATTCCTTCCTCCACCTTATCTTTTGGGAGGTTAAATTCAAGCATTTTTTTCCAATTACTTTCCAGGGTCTGTGTTTTGTGCTCTACATATTGGAAACTAAACTACACACACTAGTTAATGTAAGTTGGAAACACAGGTTTTTGCATTTCACTCATACATCAGAATGTAGTTTAAAATACAACCATAATTCTAATTGTTTTCTTTTTCTCTAGTAAAATTTTGCTTTTCACAACTCTTAATCACTACATCAATGTTAAGTTTCTGAATAATATATCCCTGACAGAAGCAGCACCAACAGCATCCAGACATGCACAGCAGGGTCACAGGTTGTCCATCAAGAAAGAAACAGGAGGTGCTCACCTGACCAGAAATGAAAGTTGTCAAATCTGTGGAAGAGGTCATCATCAATGCCACTGCCACTACACTCTTTGACCCCTCAAGGGTAGGGAAGGTACCTCTTGGTGGAAGCCCAGCCCACTTGAAGGTGAGTTGTTTCTGCTGTGACAAAGGGCTCAGTGTGGTCCACCATGAGTTCATAGTACCAATTCTTACAGTGAGCAGACCCTTCACTGACATCCAGGAAGATGTTGGGCCTCATACTTGGAAGAGAGGGGAAGAGCATGTGAGCCAAGGCCAGGTCTCTCCCCTATGTCCTGTGCATCTCACTGTTCTGATACTCAGTCCTGTTTCCCTAGGGGGCCACTGTAACGTGTCTCCTTCAGTGCTACAGAGAAGTGAAAACAGGCAGAAAAAAATAGCTTCCCAACTCACCTTCAGGGAAAGGTGCTTGCTTTTTTGATCTACTGGACAATGTCACTCAAGGGTCTAGGAGTACGTTTTATTTGCTCTACATGAATATTTTGAATCATTAATCAAATGTAAGTCTCAAAGTGAGACACCTGGGGCAGCAGGATTCTGGAAATGATGGGGTTGTTATTAACCCAGGACAAACAGACAGTTCTCAGGCTTAGCTTCACATTGCACAGGTGTGAGGCAGAAGCAAGTCTGCCTATCCTTCATGCAAAACCCAAAGTGACAAGTAGTGGCTGTTCTTTCCATGCCCTGATATGAACTGAAGAATTTTAGCAATTTGTACGTAATTCCTTTTTACTCTGCAGTTGCCCCAGGCATTAGCGATGGTCTCAGGAAATATCACTCATTAAGGTAAGTCTCTAATTTAAGGAAGTCTTAAACCAAACCTGTTCAAACAATACAGTGCAGGATACATAACTCACTTAACACCTTTGTTTAAAGTACAATGAAGTAGCATGTCTCTCACAAGCAGCTGCTAGAAGCTGGAGTCGCTGCCACCACAAGGAGTATTTTTTTGATTGTGAAATGTGGTGTTGATTATGTTTGTTTATTTCTGGGGATTGGAAAAGTGATGGTGACAGGGCATGGCAGTTAAGAGTTGGGTCTAATGGTAGACCTGAGTTCTACCCTCCAGTTCTGTGCTCCTCACCTACTATCTGGAGGTAAGGTAGTGCCCAGGAAGAAATGCACACACACAATACTGACAGTGTAGAGCGCATAGCTTAGTAGCTGGCATGTTACACTCAGTGAACGTTAGATTCATTGAAAGGCAGATCTCACTGTAGATGCCATTTCATTGGCTATTTATGGAACTTACTGTGTTTCAGACTTCCTTTTATCCTATATAGGGATGTCTCAAAGTGATATTAAAAGCCAATATTTTTGGTCATACTGTAAGATGGCATGACATAATTATATACTACTATAGCCCTGTTTATTTGTCAACCTGCTCCTGAAGGTATCAGCAACAATCCATTACACATGAACATGAAAAGAAGCTCTTACACATGTTTGTGATAAATCCATATTTTGTTTGCTCTATCTATTATCAGTATTCCACCCTCTTGGTAGAAAACAATACTTATACTGTTCACCATGGAAATATACTAAAAATTCTAATAAAACAGACCATCTGTTTTTGGCTACAGAGCTGGACTAAGAGCTTTTCCTCCATGTAAACTATTCATGACATTGTCCATCTGAATTTACTTGCTAACATGATTCACAAGATGGGTCTGCAGTAAAAGATCACATCCTGGCAGGACATGTCACTGATGAGATGCTGGTTAGACTGGATGGTGACCCCAAGAAAAACACAGAGTGAACAGAAGGCAACCAGGATCTGAAAGAAAAGCCAAGTTGAGCTGAGTCTAGCTGGCCTCAGATCCAGGTACCAGCAGCACCTTCCAGGAAGCAAACTCACCCCCAGTTACATCTGACTCAGCCATTTTAACACACAGTGGGCATATTTCTGGTTTTCCAACCTCCCCTCACACACAAATTGAAAGCTTTTGATGCCCCTACTGACACAATGAAGAAACACTGATGTGTATTACCCACCAACCACTGAGATGAGAAGCACTTAGGAAAAATTCAAGACATCTTTGAAAAGCTATTTTAAAACATATTCTTTCTTTTTTTAATTTAACTAGTACATGAAAACATTAAAATTTTACATATTTTGGAGAATCTACAGGTATACACTGTGTGCAGTTAAAATGGTGCAAACATTTCTATCCCTGGAAACATGTATCATTTCCTTGTGGTGCAGACATTCACATTCTTTCTTCTAGCTTCCTGAAACATACAGAACACTGTTGCCACACTCTAAATGGTTCCAGAATTCATTCATAAAACTAAAATTGCTAACTTACTTTATGATTTCTCCCCTGCTTATCTTGAAGTAAGATAATGGATTTAATATGTCTTTAATAGTATGTAGCACTTCTGGACTCTACACTAACACACAGTGCTGAACTTCAAGAACACCTAAGGATAAAACAGGGAAAATGTGACTGGTCAACCCACAGGGACTTTCCTCCCTTCACATGTGATGAGCTGTGTTCACTCTCTTCCATATAGAACTACTCTGTGCTCAATGTGTTTGCCACAGGGCACTGCAAAAGGTGACAGATGGCATTTGCAAGAAGGGACTGATACCCAAAAATTATAAAATTGCTGAGGAAGGAAAAGTCAAAACCCTAAGATGGAGTTAAGTGAGAAGACTGGTGATTCCACCAGGAGAAATATCAAGGAAATCCACCCATCACACACAACCCTGCCAGGTCAAGCAAGAAAGGAAGGATGGAGGCCTGTTATGGTTTAGATACTAAGTGTCCTTAGTAAAGTTCATGTATCAGAAACAAGGATCTAATGTACCAATGTTCAAAGGTGAAATGACTGGATTGTGAGAGCTGTAACTTAATCAGTGAATCAATTAATAGCTTAAATGGAGGACTGTTAACTGTAGGAAGGTGGGGCATGGATGAAGGAAGTAGGTCTCTGGAGACATGCCTTGGGGGGTCTATATTTTGTCCCTGGCCCCTCACTGGCTCTGCTTCCTGGCTTCCACAAGCCTAGCAACTCTCCTCTCTCATGGCATTCCACCATGGTGTCCTGCCTCATTCAGACCCATGGCAATGAAGTCCACTGACCATAAACTGGGTCAAAATAAACTCCCCCTCCTCAAATTTCTTCTTGTCAGGTATCAGGTATTCAGAAGCTGAATAATACACAGTGTCTGAGTGAAGGCTTGAGCCAAGGACACACTGGTGTGCTTTATGTACAGAGAGCAGGGAAGGGATAGATCACACAGGGTCAGGTATGGGTTTCTTAACACTGAAGATATAATCCTACAATAATGCAGCCAACTCCAGGCAGATCCTTCAGCTCCTTGAGGTTTAGAGTACACAATGTTTCTTAGTTTACACAAGAGAAATATAAAAATAAACACAAAGCAAATAGAAATTCACAATAATACACCAATGGAAAAGACAGAAAATGGCATCTTTAAAGTTTGAAAAAGAAAGAAAAGTTCATTTTGAGACTGTTTAGCAAGAAGTTTAAAAGTTTCACGAGTACATCTATGTTCAACTTTTTGGAGCAAACTTGCCTTGTCAATAGTGGGAATGCCTGGCAGCCGTAAGCCCAAGCACAGAGCCCATCCCTCCACACCCCCACCAAGTACATACACAAACATCTATACCTATATCTGAGAGTTACACAGAATTGCAAGGGCCTCTGAAGAACCTTGCAGAAAAATCCACACACCTCAGACAGAGTTCACTTTCTTGGAAAAGAAATATAAAGTGTCAGTTTTACAAAGATAGAATATAGAAGTAATTCTATGGTTGTCACAATCTACTCTAAACTCCAGTCCCAATCTATTAGAAAATGAAGGTTTTAATTTCCTTATTTATAACTTAGATTTTTAAAACATAAACATGTTTGTGTTTAAAAATAACCCCAAAAGATCTAGAAATAATTTTGAGGTTCTTCAAAATCAGTGGCTATTTTCCAATGACCCAATGACAATTGAAAATCAAAATGAGCAGAAAATAATGATATAAGAAGCTGCTAAGTTAAAGAAGTTTTCATAAGTGTACCAAAACTGTTCACTTCTTTTGTCACTATTAAAAATGCAGCAAGGAAACAAAATCAGTCATTCTACCTGATGTAAACTAACACTTGGGAAATGAAAAAGCACTTGCAATTGATAAGTCATGCTAATTCCTGATGTTTTGTTTGGCTTTTCCATTATTCATTACTACAGAACATGTGGCAGTTTATTTCTGTAAATAAGGTTTTTCTTGTTTGTTTTTTGCATTTTCATGGCACACTGATTTTCAAACTGTTATGGCCACTTTCCCCTGCAAAGGCACAGCTGAGAGTCTGTGACAAAGACCTTACTGCCACAGACTATGGCATTTGCTATCTGGCTGCTATGGGTTGATGTTTGTGTCTCCCAGAAATTGCTATGTTGAAATCCCAATTCATGGTGATGACATCAGGAAGCAGGGCCTTCTGGGAAGCAACTGGGTGATGAGGGCAGATCCATTCAGAGCAGTGTCCTTAGGAAGGAGAATCCACAGGAGACAGTCCCTTCCACTATGGATGAATGAGATTTCTTTGAAAACAGGAAACCCCTGGCAGACACCAAATCTACTGTGCTTTATTTCTGACTTCTCACTCTCCAGAAAAGAGTAATAACCTTCTGCTGTTTAGAAACCACAGAGTTCATGATACTTTTGTCATAGCAGCCCAACAAACTAAGACTTTGGCCTTTTACTGCAAAAGTGAACCAAATGCCTGCTATAGATTCACCATTAGGAATAAAACACCAAGAACAACAATTTTTCTGGTAAATACTCATGAAAGTCCTCAGCATACATAGAACAGGACATCAGAAAAGACCTAAGATTGCATTTCAGAAATGAAAAACATGTCATAAAATCCAGGAATGGTAACATGACAGTAAAATCCTGACTTTTCTTACATGTGACTTAGTCCAAAAGAAGGACTTCACGACTTTGGCTTTAATAGTAAAACACTTTTTTCAATTTTGACTGATCAGATTCAACAATTAAACACTTAATTTAATTATACACTCTGTAATTGCACTAGCTCTGACAAAAAAAAATCAGAGAAAACTTTCATTTTCAAATGTTAAAATAAGCTGAAAATATGCTCTATTTCAAAGTGAAAATCTCCTAAACTGGAAACACCAAAGGGCTCATTTTCAAAACAAAGAAAGAATATACTGTTTCCTGCAATTTAAATTATGTCAATGTGTGCTTTGAGTCCTTGGTTGAGAAAAGATGACAACATCACTCGACTAAAGATGATTTGACCACTAAATAGTAATAGTAAATATATTGAATAAGACCAAGGAACAGCAATGCTTCATAAAGCTTATTGTTATATTCTCAAAGAAAAATTTAAAAGCTTTGAAGCTTTTAATAGTATTACTGGAATGCAAGAATTAGGACTACGCTACAGATTGTAGGAAAAAACCAGTAAACACAAAAAAACTAGTAAGGCAAAGTAATTGGATATTGCAAGTTCTACTAAATTATTTTAGTGAATTTTACTAACATGGAACTACATAATGCATACTATAAATTTTAAGAGTAGCTCTTATGATTGTAACTGCATAATTTTATAAGCTATTAATTTCAAAAACGTCCATAAGTTAATACATAAAAATGTTAGTGTTGGTTACTGCTGGATCAGTATACTTCTCTTTCAGTATTCAAAGTTCTATGAAATGAGTATAAGTAATGCTGACAAAAGTTCCTTCTCATGGTATTAACATCTTCAGAATGAAAAGCATGCACATGAAGGAAGTCAAGGGGAACAGAAGTCATGAGGGCAAAGGTCAAAGGAGTTTCTTTATTGTTTTGGGGATTTCCCCTCTATTCAGCAATGATGAGGCTATAAGATTCTCAGTTAAATATTAAGGTGCATGAGCGCCTGTGGCTCATGAATTTGAAAAGTTCAAAAAAGACACATAACTGTTGTGTCTTTTTACTCATTTAAACTGTAACAAGTGATAAATCTTGTATTACATCCAAGCTTGCTTCCTCTCAAGGGTGGGCATAACAATCTGGGTAAAACACAGACATAGGAATGGCAGAATCTTGGTCTGAGCTGACTGGAAGTTGAGTTTTCTCTCCCTATGCAAGGAGGGTTCTGCACACCCAGAATAATTAGTAGGAGTAGCAAAGTAATATGTGGTATAATTACACAATTTTTAAACTTTTACTGTGAATTCTGAATGTCACAGTTTGAAGTACTATCAGCAAGATTATTTTTGTTTGCAATTATAATACACATAAATTTGAAATATAAATAAGAAACTGAGTTTCATTAAAAGATCAAATTCTTACTCTTAGTATTTTCAACAAATAATGAGAGAAAGAGAAGAGTAAAAAGAAACTATGTGCATGTTTGATTTCTGTATCAGACTCCAATTCATGAAATAGAAGTTATTGTAAATAGTCCCATATCTCACCCAAATAGAGAAAGAAAAATAGGTTAAATTGAATGTTAACATTCAAATATATAAAGGTTTAAAGATAACAATGGCAAACAATGGCAAAACATAATTGCACATGCTTGGAACTGTTTATAAAGGTTTTCAAGTGAAAGAAAAAAATATTCTCATTTATCTTGAACAAACATAAAGTTGAGAAGAGGAGAAAAAGAGACAAAGATTAAGATTAAAGTACAACAGAGCTTGGCAAAATAGGAAAGGGAGAGAATATTCAAGAAAAATGAAAGTATCTCATATCCTTATTCACATATGAATATTATGAATAAAATACTAAAGCACAAAAGAGGGACCTAGGGTGTGTTTTGCATTTTGTTCTATTTTATTACCATGGATTGAACCCAGGTAAGCCACATTGACACTCCCTTTTATTTTTATTTTGAGACAGGGTCTTGCTAAGTTGCTTAGGGCACTATTAAGCTGCTGAAGCTGGCTTTGAACCTGTGATCCTCCTGCCTCAGTCCCTGAGTCACTGGGATTATAGGCATGCTCACTGCACCTTGGCTTTGGGGTGTTTTGGGCAGATGGATGGGAGTCAAAACTTCCGGGGGTGACTCAGCTAGGCAAAACACAAGGAATGAGCAATGTGATTATGAGGCAATGTGTGCTCGGGCTCCAAAAGGCTGGCTGCCTTCAATTTAGGGATTTATGAAGGACAAACAAGAGTTTAACAGTTAAAGAACAAAGCATCAATTAAAGGCAGTTTGTGATACAATTAAATAGCAATGTTAGAATTTGATTATAAACTGATTTCTTTTGTAAGATCATCATGTCTGAAAAGCCAACAGAATGCTGACTGAGAGTCTTAATACCATACATTTTTTTAAGACATTCTTATGTTACTGACTCCATGCTTTGGGGGTTTTATTTTGTTACTTATTCTACGATTTATCATGGAGTGCATCAGAGGGTTCATACATTGTTCTAGATCCTAGGAATAAGCAAAAAGAGGAGCATAAATTGCCATAACTCCTGGTCTCACACAGTTCATAGCACAAAAGTTCAACCCTAGCTCCAGTACCTCCTTGGATCTTAAAAAAGTGACTTCTAAGATGCATGGCCTCACATGCTTCAACTGTAAAGTGGAAATAATAACAGAATCCACCTTATAGCATGACTGTGGGAATTCAGTGGCATAACCCTGACCCAAATTGCTTGAGACCAAAAGTATTTCAGATTTTGGAATACTTGTAGATACATTATGAGGTATCTTGGGGATGGGACCAATATCTAGATATGAAATTCTTTTATATTTCACATATACCTCATACCTACAGTCTGAAGGCAATTCCATATAGTAGATTAAATAATTCCCTACATGCAACCAAAGTCTTTCCCATAAGTGTTCTTCCCCCTGGGGATGCTACTAGCTAAGCTGTGTCCTATGCCTGTGCCTGTACTGCTCTGTCACATGAAGTTAGGTGTCCTGCCTTCTACATGTAGTGCCATATTGGTGCTTGTTAAGAGTCTTACGTTTGGATCATTTCAGATTCCTTTCAGATTAGGGATGCTCCACTTACATGACAATCTCAGCAAACTGCCTGAATCCATTTAAGATTTACTTTGCTCCACAATAAAACTCTAGGCAGTCACTAAAATGAGCAAAATGTTAATGACTGCATGTCTCCCTCTGAAATGCAGAATCCACAGAAATGCTGACAGATGGAAAGCATGGTTTAAACCCCCTTAATGAACTTTAAAACACATGTGCACATGAGCATCTTTAAGATGAACTCTTCAGAGCAAGAAAAGTACCCATTAATCAGCTCTTCAGAAGAAGGCTCTGAGCTATGACAATGCACCTTGGTTAGCCCCACAGACATTTCACATGAGGCATGACTGAAAGGCGAGTGATCCAGTGAAATTAGTTGATGAAGGGTCATGATAGGATTCATGATAACCAGAGTGGCATGAGCCAAACCCAGCCAGGCCAGACAGTGGCAATAAACAGCCATCTATTGACAACAGTACATAACAGCTCCCACTTTGGTTCTGCTCTGGACAAGGAAACATCACTTCAGCATACTATGGGACCAGAAGCAGGCCAGGAGGAATGTGAAACTGCCATTTGTGATTTATTTTCTAATAAGCAGTGTTCCCAAGTGAGGTCTCCCTGGATACTTTGGTTTTTCTGAGACAAAACTTCATCTTTATTCCTCCAGTTCACCAGGACTGTATGAATGACACACTGAAGGACTGTGCAAAGAGAAAATCAGCAAGAAGTGGTGAACCTGCCCTGGTGGTCTGGCTCCAAAGCAACCCTGATAAGCAGAAGGAAGCAGGACAGAAATGTGGATTCTAGGAATTGCTCCCATACACATTCATACACACAAACAAACAAAATCCCCCAAATCCCAAACCTCTAGGACAAAAAAAGCTCCTCTGGATTATGC
Organism: Sciurus carolinensis; assembly: GCF_902686445.1. NCBI lineage: Eukaryota > Metazoa > Chordata > Mammalia > Rodentia > Sciuridae > Sciurus > Sciurus carolinensis. The sequence continues at coordinate 560,847 of NW_025920154.1, forward strand.
CCTAGCAGGAGGAGGTGGCTGCACCCTGCAGAGAACAGGCCAACAAGACAGCTGGGAACAGCTAAGATGGACTTGTCCCCACAGGCTGGCCACTGCTGACTTTCTACAAAATCTGCAGTGCAGCAGCAACCCAGGGCGTCAGGCCAGGGTAGAATAGTGTCAAGTCAGTGTAAGATTCAGGGAGGAGAAGAAACAGACCCAGGGACCACCTGCCCTCAGATATTCCCTGGTCCACACCTGCTCACCAAACCCTAAAAAGATGGTTAATAAGAATCACCAGATTGCTTCTGTCAGATCAGACTTGTCTCTGACCAGCAGTTTCTGCCATGCTGGCAAATCTGGAGGGCTCTGCACTTTGGAGTCCATGGCTCTCAGACCTGACCCCACGTACTTCCTCAATAGGACCTATTTGCAACTCACACTCCAGGACAATGCAAGCTCCCTGGCCATATGAGGGACACCTGTCAGCACAGCTGCCATCAAAGAATCACAGAAAGTACCACTGAAGAAGAATTAAAAACAAGCCAAGAATGTAAAAGAACATCATAAGCATTCATGGAAAATTAAATAATTCTGAACCTGAAATACTATTTAGTAACAAAAGAAGCCAAAGGTCCTATAAGTCATTAAAAGATTCAGAGAGATATCACCCAAAAACTAGGCCATGCGGGGCTATCTCTGTCTGCCAAAGTTTGAAAGTACACCAGCAACTTCTGGTACCTATTGGAATGAGCAACATGCTTAAAAAGGTATCCAGAGAAAATAACTACAAAACCACACAACTATATATCACAAAGGACTAAATTTTGTTTTCTAACTTGAAAATGGATGAGACTTTCTGGAAGAAATACTTTCTAGAACTGTAATTTGTTATCTATCTCATCAGACCTAGGGTTTGAGAAAAGCATTCTGTAAAAATAAAGATTTCAGATAACAAAGGAACTGAATGTTCTTCCCTTTTTCCTATTAAAAATTTTCTGTGTCATTTGGAGTTTACATTGGGGGACTATTCCCCCCATTTTACATTGCTGGTAAAATACAGCATAATACAGGAAGCCCTCCAAGCTGAGACTCTATTTTCTGTGTCCTTTTTCTTTCCAACTACAACTTGCTGCATGGGACAGGAAGAAATCAGGAGCATGGCTGCATGCACACTTTTCTAGCTTCACTTAAAAATGCTCAATTTTTGACACTAGGCTAACTATTTAAATGTGTAACCTTTAACTATTAATTTTATTTCAAATGTTTAGAATGGATAAAAATGAAATTGAAACTTCCCTGCCTTCTAAAGTGATCTGTCAGCATAAAATATCACTCTCATGTCTGGATGTGATTGACCTGGGATCATTACAGAAAAACATCAATCACTGTGATGTGATGCAGGTGAACTGTGGGTGCTGGTGGATGATGATGGTGTAGAGTCCTAGGGCCAAACCGGTACTGACCTAAACATCAATCATAAAAGATTTCCTTTAGAAAGTCTCCAATGTCACTATGATTCTGATTTAGTATTTTCTCCCTAGTTCAGGATCATGATATCTCTCAGGTTCAGCATGGCTGACTCTCCAGGAAATCCAAAGCTTATACTCACTTTTCAGGGTCATCTCCTGACTTACTGCCTCTTTCTCTGTTACCATGGGTGCTACTTGAATTTCTGATGTCACTCAAGTCAGTTCGCTACAGTTTCTACACCAGTAACAATGGATCTTAAACAATAAACAATAACCCATGCACTTATCTCTTTCTGATTCAGTATCTTACACCTAAATAGATGTCAAGTAGGAGGGTCTCCTAGGACACAGGATTACTTTACTTTTTTTGTCTTTGGAAAAAGTTAATCTTAAACTGCAAGAAATGGTTATGACAATTTCATGAGCTTTAACCTAACCTATTTTCAGGTACTGCCAATTGTATTATACAAGAGCACAAAGCTTCCACATCTGGTTGCTCCAAAGATTCTGTCTTCTTACACCCAAAGTGGTTCATTCAAGGACACTTGGTAAGTTTTGGGAGGCATTTACAGGTTTCCCATGGAAGACCAACTCGTGGCACTGCAAACTTGTGTGGGAAAAAGACTGCGACTGCACAAGAAATAAGACATGCCAAAAGTCTCTCCTAACTAGCTGACATCCTCATCAGCTGTGTCTTGTTCCCAAACAGCATTTAAAGGGCTGTAAACCCTGAAGAAAAGCCTGGCCTGCAGAAATGCATCAACTCTGTCGACTATACTTGCTCATGCCAATCTTGTGTCTTTTCAACTAATTTTAGTCTAGGCATAGTCACACATTAAGCCTGGGACAGTAATTTATCTTTCATTTCCCCAAGGAATTCAGAGTGCTCAATTATTATAAACTGGTCAGACTCTACCACAACTTTAAATACTAGAGACCCTGGTTGATGATGCAGAATCTAACAAAACAGTAAAGTCCTGTTCAGTCATGAACATGTTTCTGAGTCATGCCATCAAATAATGAGAGAAAGAGGAGCTGACTGGGAGCTGATCAGACCAGGATCATTGTCAACCCTCTTCTGCTCACCCAGGGCATGCCACCTCACTTCCAACTACAAAACCCTGACTTCTCTGCATCAAGATTTGCTCTGACCACAGTAAAGCTGGGAGGCTCCAGAATGGTCACTCCTTGGGAGCAGCACTACCTAATACCAAGTCCTTTGAGTGGGAAAACTGTAAGGCACAACGTCTATGTGTTTCCCTGGAGAAAAGATGTTCCTGTCACCCATGGCAGTGACTCATTTGTTAACACAGCATCTCTGGTCCCTTGCCTACCTCATGCTCTCATGTCTCAAAAAAGCTTGCTTTTGACCTTATCTCAAAGTCACATTCCATGTAACTCAAGTCAAGGAAAGCTGGAATTTTTCCAGTTTAATGAGAGGAGTGAGATATGTGAGATCTATTATACAATATATTGAATACAATATGGTTAATAGGGTATATTTCAAAATCTCAGAGTAAGTTTCAAAGGTTCTCACCACAAGAATAAGTATCTGAGATGATGAATATATTTATTAGCTTGAATGAATAATTTCTCATGTGCATATATATTCTCATTTTGTATCTCATATGCAATTATAATTTCTTAACTTCCAATAAAATTGTTTTAAGCTCCCTTGGTGACTCCATTGTGTCCCCCTATAATTTTTAATGCCACTTCTACTATACATGATTTCTTTACACACCCTGCCTTTTTTTCTTACATCTTAACTTTGGGGCTTCTGATCATTTCTCACAGGTGAAATTTATAAAAGCAAATATAATTGAGTAATTTAGGAGTGCACCAACAGGGCCAAGGAAAACAAGATCAAGAGAAACTCATGAGAAAGTCTGTGAAGAAACTTGAGTTTGTGTAAGAAACTAGAAAATTTGAACCACAACACAAGAGAATGCCATATCAGTATAACTGTATATACTTTCATCTTTATTAATAATCTCATATTCAACAAGGCAACATCACAGGACAGTTAAAATCAGGAAAGTAGTACCAGACTGTCAGGATCCATAAGCTGGCTGGTTTTGTTCAGTTATTAAATTTCCATGAGCCTCATCTGTACAGTTTCCTCATCCAAGATCTGGGGAAACTAAAGGCACCTACCCCTAGGGCCATCATGAGAATTAAATAATTAGTATTTGTAAAGCACATAAAGCAGTACCTGGCACATAGTGCTGAATGATTAAAGAGATCTGCACCTCAATATCTTTGGTTACATTCTCACAAAGCTGCTTGTAGTAGACACAATATATCCTGAGGAATTTTGCAAACATGGTGTTTAGCTGCAGGAGAAGGAACATCTAGAACTGGCTTAAACCACAAGTGGCTGAGAAGTCCACAGCACACTGGTGACAGCATGACCCCATTCTTTGAATTCTGTGACTCCCTCATCCACCATGTGCAACTTTAATGCATCTTTGTTCCAGGTAGAGCTGAGAAAGGAGCTGCCTGTCTTCCCTGGAAGCTTTTCTTTATGAAATGAAGACCAGAATAGGGCAGTCGGGCATCATCAGTCCTAAGCAACATTCAGATTCTGAGAATTGTGGTTTTCAGCTTCTTAAACAAAATGCTTGGAGGGAGCAGAATGAGCCAATGGACACCCTCCCCATAGCTTAATACCCTCTAGTTTCACAGATAGGTCTGCACTGACTTTGTAAGACTGGCAGCCCATGGTCCCAGACATTGTCAGAAAAGCAAGTTAGAAAACCTTTAGTAATATTATTTAGCACAGTTAGGACAACCAAAGCTGTTTGTGTGAAGCCTCTGCCCCCACAGGAGAGGCTCTGCAGTATCGACTGCTCCCACACCTGAAGGCAGGAGCTTCCATCCTGTTCCCCCACTTGCAGGCCCTGCTCCCTTCCCCATGCATCTGCTGCTTTCTTTGAACATCAGAAATACAGGAGCCAGGATCCATGACACACTGGGAAAATGACTGAAAGTACATTCCAGGACTCTAGAAATAGCTCAGGGGGATGTGAATGCTGAGAAGTTATTACTGCTTTGTAGTGATAGTGGCCAGTGATAGCTGGGTAACTCTTAATTAACAATGTTGTCTATCTTCAATTGTAGAAGCAGGATGTAATAGTGGAGAGGAAGGAAGATGAACTAAAGGAAAATGAAGATGGAAAACAAGATGGGTGCTAGTGGTCATCAGACCGTCTAGGTGACACTGGTCCCTAGGGTCTAAATCATTATCTTCCAAGTGTTTCCTTATCTCAGGCTTTGACACCCAACCCCTAGGACTAGAGAAACTAGCAAGTATTCTGCCCCCTCCTTCTTCCAGTTTCCCTCATTGCCAGCCTGGCCATCATGGGAATATACCAACAACACCAGAATAAAACTAGGAAATCAGAGGTGCATGTGTCAGGTTGCTGGTAGTTACTTTCCCATTACACAGACTCTTCCTGAGTATTTACCAAATTCCTCTTAAATGAAATGGTGTTCTATGTAATTTGGGAAACTATTCTACCTTCAAAACTATCCAAAATATCTTTTGAATGCAAGGGGAAAAAAAGAAAAAGAATTCCCAGTTCATCTTTCTGCTCATAAATTCCACTAGGAGTCATGGGAAAAGAATGAGAATTCAGCTCTTCAGTGGCTTTCAGGACTTCATACTTAGACTTCTTTTAAAAGCAGATATAGACAGGATACAGTTACATTGAAATTCAGAAATAACGAAGGACAATCAACAAATTTGAATCTTTAACCAATTAAAAGGAAAATACAATGAACACCAGAGTTTGTTTTTATGTCTTGAAAGGGCATAAAACAAGGGAAAACAGGAAAAATACCACTCACCAAGAAAAGAACCAGAACACATACAAGAGGAAGTTTGTAGTCTTTCCTCTGCTGATCAGTCGAAGAAGTAAGAAAATTTAGCACAATATTTCCAATTTCCTCTACTTAGAGCCACTGCAAAAGAAGATGATTTCACACTGATACAACTTTCCAGGTTTAATATCAAAGTAAGCTAATGAGAGTCTTCAAATATTGGACAAGGCACCAACTATCTTCATCTGTCAACTAAATCATACACAAATGCACACACACACAGAGAAAACTGACATGAAAAATTACTTGGTGTGTATTAGTGGGGCTGAAAAACCCCTGCTCATTAGAAGGATTATTCTAATTAGTGGGGCTGAAAATCCTCTGCTCATTAGAGCAGTATACCACATTGGGAGATAATAATGAAAGGGATGGAAAACCAGCATCCTGGGAATTTCCTCACTTGGGTTGTGATACCCACTATTTTAATTAGCCATGAGAGTAAATGATTTCATTCTTCTAGAGCTCAGTCTCCTCTCCTATGTAAGGAAAAAGTTAGGAACACTAGTTCTCCTGAACATGTATCACAAAAAACCAGGAGATATAACAGCAAGCACACAGGTGATATAACTGAACATCACATGGAACAGTAAGTGGGAGGGTTATGTCTAGTAAATTTGGAAATCATGTGTTTTTTTCCTATATGTCTTCTTCCCACTTGGAGAGTCACAAAGCATTCTGAAGACTCAGATAACTTGAGGTAATCCATTCTAACTTTGCTTAATCTAGCCTTTTCCATAGTCCTTTCACCAAAGAAATCCCTTCTTCTTGTATTAAATTCCTCCATGACTTCCTAATTTAAAAATTTAAAGTAAATATTCACTTGGTTGAATTATTTCAAGAAACACCCAGTCATTTTTTTTTAAATAAATTCTGTCAGAACAGCACAAGTGCTTAGTGAGGGTTGGTGAGATTTTGAACAATACAATATTTAAAAGGAGGAAGACTTGCCCACAAGTAAAATCACTATTCAGTATCTGCCAGCTCTGGGGAGCTAAGTGCTGGAGTCTTAGGCCTGTCACCACCTCAAGAGCAGGGCTGCCAAAGTTAGAGTGTGCAGCCAGACTTAAAAGATGCTCCTTGCAATGCCTCTTCCCAAAGACATAGAGACAAAAGATTCTGCCTCACCTAGAGTAAGAAACAAAAGGACAGAAGAAAGGAATCCTTCTTTTCCCACAGCTTCCTCAGAAGAAACTTCAACCTCCCCAATTTATGTACAGTATAAATAGAAATATAAGAGTAGCTCCCATCTTATTTCATTTTCTAACTTTTTATCATGAAGATATATTCATTGGTAGGGGGTAGTGGGGATTGAACCTGGGGCACTTTACCACAGGGCTGCATCTCCAGCCCTTATTTTTTATTTTTGTGACAGGGTCTTTGTAAGTTGCTGAGGCTGGCCTCAAACTTGCAATCTTCCTGTTTCAGCCTCCTGAGCCACTGGGCATGCACCACTGTACCCAGCAAGATACATTCATTTTAGAGTCAAGTAATAAAATAAAGCCACTCTTTTTCCAAAACAGAGAGAAAACAATGGCATCCACATTCAGATGTCTCAAAGTGCTCCTCTCATCTCCAAAGTATGATGACAACCTTAAAAGGTGCATCAAAACATTATACACAGGACCTTTTCTAAATGAGGCACAAGTTTACAATATCTTCAACTGATCTTTTATCTTTGGCTATGTGGCCCTGAAGACTAAGTTAAAACCTTTCATCCTTCTGCATCATATTTTTCCTCATTTATTTCAGAAATAGAACACACAGCCCATATGAACCTGAACAAAACACTCTAACACAGTGGCTTGCAGGTCATCTTCTGCAACATTTTAAATTCCTTTACAGCTGATACTCTGTCTTAGTGTACCTTTGTATAGTGCACAGAACTTACAAGACATGTTATTTCTCAGCATGACTATTTTCAGTCTTCAATGGAATAAGAATATAGAGTTGTTGAATAACAATGTTATATGTTAAATATAATGAAAACACTTTGAATGAAGCTTTTAAGAAATGCTAGTTTGCTAAAATAATTTCATTAATGTTGAATAATTAACTAAATTCCTAAACTTTTATTCAGTCAAAATGTGAAATGCAGGCAATATTGGTAATTAGCCAAAAAATATTTATGCAAAAAAGTACTTTTTATTATGAATGATCCCTAACTTAAAATGGTTCAGCTTCCTTTTTTTTTTTTTTTGACTGTGCAACAGTGCAAAAGTAATACAGGTGCAGTATAAACCGCACTTCAAATATTTAATTCTGATCACTTCCTGGGCTAGGGAGGGGCAATACCATGATCTCTAGGGATAGGCATAGGGATACCCAGCAATGTCAGAGAGTGGCAGATCCCAGTCAGACATGCCATTGTCAGAATTCACAATTCTCTACAATGTGCTTGTGCTGCTGGCATGGGGGGAATATGCCTTTTCAATAAATTACATAAGGCATCTATAGAACCTTCCCCCCACATTCCTCACCTTGGGCTGAGAGCAAGGTGTCAGCCATCTATGGACAGAGATCTCTGAAATTGTGAACCCCAAATAAACATCACTCTTCTAAATTGATCTTGTCAAGGACTTGGGCCACAGCAGTGTAAAAGCTGACTGAAACACTTCAGAAATTGGTCACTTCTGTCATATTAAAAAAGCAGCCATTGATCCTACTTCATACTTTGGATTGTGAGAAATGAGAATTCACAGAGTCCACCAGAGTCATTTCTCATACATCTTTAGAAAATCATGCCTGTTTGTCAGCATCCCAAGATTAATTTTGTGAGTGTCAGAAAAGATGTATGAAACAGGAGCACAGCAACATTTTAAACTGTAAGTACCTGTGTCTACAACATCTGAGTTCTCCAAAAAGGGAGCTCATAAATTATTTTTTATTATCCATCTAAAACACATATTAAATATATCTGTGTCAAATTCCAAATTGTTATATATCATTGCTCCCAAATTCCCCCTCTCTTTCCAGGCTAACAACACACACTGAAGACAAGAGGAAAACAAAAGAAGATGCTGGCTTATTTCACATTCTACCATCTACCTATTTGGAGGAATGGAGCTGGGGTAACTTTATGAATTTGGAGTTGATATTAGAACCACATTTTTTGGTAGCTGAATAAAGGCAATGAAATGCAAAATAGCATACAGAATTACAATTAGTGTGCATAACTGTGACTCTCCCAGCCAGACTGAGGTAAAACAATACATATTGTTATCTTTCAAGCAATGGCAATGAATTCAACAGAAGTGACTGGGAACAAGCAGATGATCCTTAAGTACTCTGCACATCAAAATTCAACAGAATTCAGTAAAGTAGCAGAGTAATAGTAACAAAAATGACATAGTATTGGCACCAAAACAGACAGGTAGTTCAATGGTACGGAACAGAGGACACAGAGACAAACCACATAAATACAGTTTTCTCATATTAGACAAAGGTGCCAAAAACATACAATGGAGAAAAGATAGCCTCTTCAACAAGTGGTACTGGGAAAACTGGAAATCCATATGCAGCAAAATGAAACTTAACCCCTATCTCTCATCCTGCACAAAACTCAAAATGGGTCCAGGACCTTGGCATCAGACCAGAGACCCCTCACCTTATACAAGAAATCTTCATCATGTCAGCTTAGGAACAGACTTACTTAAAATGACTCCCAAAGCATACAAAATAAAAGCAGGAATCAATAATTGGGATAGGTTCAAACTAAAAAGCTTTTTCTCAGCAAAGGAAACTATCAACAATATGAAGAGAGAGCATACAGAGTGGGAGAAAATCTTTGCCACACATACTACAGATAGAGCAGAATCTATAAAAAACTCAAAAAACTTTACACCAAGAATACAAATAACCCAATCAATAAATGGGTTAAGGAACTGAGCAGACACTTCACAGAAGATCTACAAGCAATCAACAGATATATGAAGAAATGTTCAACATCTCTAGTAATAAGAGAAATGCAAATCAAAACTTACCCTATGATTCCATCTCACCCCAATTAGAATGGTTATTATCAAGAATACAAGGAACAATAGGTGTTGGAGAGGATGTGGGGACAAAGGTACACTCATACATTGCTGGTGGGGCTGCAAATTAGTGCAGTCACTCTGGAAAACAGTATGGAGATTCCTTAGAAAACTTGGAAGGGACCCACCATTTGACCCAGCTATCCCACTCCTGGGCCTATACTCAAAGAACTTAAAATCAGCATACTACAGAGATACAGCTACATCAATGTTCATAGCTGCTCAATTCACAATAGCTACATTATGGAGCCAACCTGGATGCCCTTCAATTGATGAATGGATGAAGACAATGTGGTATGTATACATAATGGAATATTACTCAGCTATAAAGGAGAATAAAATCATGACATTTGCAGGTAAATGGATGCAGTTGGAGAATATCATACCAAGTGAGATAAGCCAATTCCAAAAAAACAAATGTGGAATGATCTCTCTGATAATCGGATGATGATACATAATGGGGGGTGGGAGAGAGGTAAGAATAGAGGATGAATGGATTGTACAGAGGAAAAAGGGGTGAGGAGGGGGTGAGGGAAAGGAAAAATAACAGTATGAGACAAACATCATTACCCTATGTACATGTATGATTACGCAAATGATGTGACTCTACTTCATGTACTACCAGAGAAACAACCGTGGTACCCCATTTGTGTACAATGACTCAAAATAAATTAAAAAAAGAAATGTGCAAATAAAAATAATAAAATAAAAATTCAACAGTTTTATTTGTTAATTTTTCTGGTTATAAAGTCAATAGTAACTATAACAAAAATAGATAATCAAGAGAAATAAAAAAGTTTTAAAAAGTCTTTCATAATACTATTCTCCTGATATAGCTATTGGATTAAAACTTCCTGGTAGTGGGGGTAGGCACGAAGGTCTCTCTATTTACAATGATAGATGCATGTTCTATTTTTTCACTTGACTCAAACTAATATGCAGCTTTTCCTTTTACCATCTTTTATCTAGCTTTTCCCAGATAAGTTAACTACTTTTTTTATACAAAAGTAATGCATTTCAACAGATTAACAATAAATAACAGAACACACAGGACAGGACAGGAAAGTAAAAGATCAAATTCCCTCTCCCAAGAAGAAAGCCATCCTCCTGTGCATTCTTTCAGAAATGCTCAGTGTATAAACAGAAGGTGCCTTTCTCTGTATATGAATATATATGCAGACAGATAGAGAAAGAGAGAGAGAGAGAGAGAAAAAGCTTACAGAAAGAATGCAGATTATGGCGGGGGCGGGGTTGTGGTGCTTACACAGAACAGCTCCTAGAACTCAAAGGATTAGTAGAATTTCACCTAATCATAAAAATCTGTAAGAACAGATTCTTACAGATTTTATGCTTCCAGTTAGAACCAGTAAGTAAGTAAGGGCCAAATCGACCTAGACTTGTCCTGAACCCCTGCCATGTGCAGTGGGGATTTGCAAGTCTGATGCCATCCTACTGTCAGTAAAAATTCTAGAGGTGAACCTGGGAGGAACTCTGGAAACTTCCCTGGGACGTCCAAGAAAACTGGAGGGCAGGAGGGGCACACCTTCCTTCTAAGAAGACCTGTTCTCTCCCTGGAGAGAGTGCTCTTTTCCATGCCTTCTGACAAACTCATCCCTCTACTCTGAGTGACATGTCTGAAGTCCTTCTGGTGTGATGGCAAAAATCAGTGAGAAAGGACTGTGGGGCCACCTCAGCTCCATGACAGGTACTGCAACAAAACCACACACAGCATGTGGCTGGTTCTGTTACCTTTGCTACCTTCCAGTCCCTGTCATGCCACCATAAGCTCCAGGAGAGCAAGCACCCTACCCTGGCCACCACTGTCCCTCAACACCTGGATCAGGGCCTCTCCTGTGGCAGGCATTCAATTCATCTTTAATGAATGGATGAAGATTCTACTACAGTCTGAATGTCTAGGTCCCCAACCCCAAGACTCAAATGCTGAGTGGTGGTGGTAGCCTTGGGAGGTGTTAGCTTTGAGAGTGGATTAGGTCTCAAGAGCAGAGACTTTGAAAATTCACCTTAGGCCCTTGTGACAGAGACCCTAGAGACACCCTCTCTCTTTTTACCACATGAGGACACAGTGAAAAGGTACCACCTTTGGCTGGGGCTGTAGCTCAGTGCAGAGCACTTGCCTAGCATGTGAGAAGCACTGGGTTTGATCCTCAGCACCACATAAAAATAAACAAATAAAATAAAGGCATGCTGTCCATCTACAACTACAAAATTAAAAAAATTCAAAAAAGGAATCACCTAACCACACAGAATCTGCTGGAGCCTTGAACTTGGGACTTCCTAGGCTCCAGGATAAAGAGAATCAAACATTTTTTATTATAAGACACCTTTTTAATGGCCTTTTGTTATAGAAAACCAAATAGAACAAAAGCTTCTATCAACACCAAGATTCATCAGATCCCAAGTCCATGTGCCCCCAGCATGACAGCCTCTTTTTATATGAAGATGTTTCAACCAGAAACCACACAAGGAATTAAGGCCCATAATAACAAAGGTCTATGTTTGTAACAGTCAAACTGGAACATGGCAGAAACTACCCCAAACATCACTTAACTTAGGTTGAGTGCATTTAGAAACTGAGAAAAGCAGATCCCATCAAGACCAGGGAAGGAGATTATAGCAGATCCCTGCCATGATGGGGCTGTGAGAAGAGGGAAGCCTGTGACAAAAACTCTGGAACAAAATGGAAATATTTAATCCATGTCCACAAGGAGACCTCTCATCTCACAAACCACAGCATGGACAGCCTCCACCTTTTGCCCAAGCCCATCTGTTACACTCCAGCTACATTCCTCACTCAGACAGATTTAGATAATTAACATCATTAGCTAGTAAATTGGTAAATATTCACTCTTGATCATGAACATGTTATAAAACTGCTGTAACTATGATATGACCTTGTTAAAAAGACCAACTCAGTTGCCTGGAGAACACCAAAGTCCTTTCCCAGCAACTCATACAGAAAATTCAGGATGGATTTCCAGGACTCCCCAACTTCTCACCCAGTGTAATTGGCAAAGTGTGTGGCACTGCTGCAGACATGAGGTGCAGTCAGTCAATGTGCTCCAGCACAGTGTTACCATTCCCTTAGGGTAAATAATCCCCATCAGAAACCATCTGCTGACAGACAGAAAGTGCTAACCTGACTTAAGAAAGAAGTCTGGTTCAGAGTGTGTCTGTTAATCATGAAGAAAATTGAAACAGCTTATTTAAAGGACAGGCAGAAACACATTTGCACAGGAAATAAAATGTTCTTCATACAATTCAAGTGATTTTAAATTCCAAACAGTAAGGGAAGAATAACATAAAAATACTCACTGCACATTTATACAGTTAAATGCTAGATTAAATGGCAATCTGTTGTTAAGTAACCATCATTCCTGGACAGTTTTAACTACCTTAGTGAGACAATTCTTTCATTTTTTTATTATGAATCTTTTTTTCTTCTTTATTCCTTGTTGTTCCTGCTGTGCTGATTGGTTCATAGTATATATACATATACATATTTCTTGTTTCTCATCCTTAGCATTTTTAGTGCAGTTATTTTTCCTTGCCTTGGTTGAGGGTTATGGCATTTTTGTTTTGTTTTATACTTATTTGCTTATTTCTCATTTCTCTCTCCTTCCTTCTCCCACTAATAGCTGAATTTCCTTATTCTCTTTCTTCCACTTTTGTTTTTGCTATTTTTTCTCTTCCCTTTTTATAAACTTCACTTGCTTCATCTGTGTTCTCTCAGTTCACATTTGAGCATTCTAAACTTATTTTGACTTTCCTATAACATCTTCTTTTCACTTAATGAACTGTATTTCTACCACATTTTAGAACTATTTGGTCCATGTCACTGCTGTCCCCACCATTCACGCTGTTGCAGTAATTAATTATATAGATGGTGTAGTTGACACCTGCTGCTTCCTATGGTGCCAGTTCTTGTTCACACCTGTTATTGTTTTGCTGCCAGCAACTGCTGACCTCACCATTTCTGTTTTGGGGTAATTAGTGATGTAGATATCATAGTAGGCACTGGGTATTTATTTTAATGCTGTCTATAGTTTGCTTCAGTTGTTGCTTTGTATTTTTTTCCTGCATTTTCTGGGAAGTGCTAGGAATCTGCAGGGAAACTACATGTTCACAGGAACAAACTGTGCTACAAAACAACCCAGCCAAGAGACAGCTCACCTTGATCTACACCCAAATTAACCATACTCAAACTTCAGCAACACTGTATTACAAATCACAGAAAAGTCAAACCCCTAGAATAAATGATCAAGGTCCCAATAGGAACAACCAACAGAACCTTCAGTTTCCACTCATGAACGTTCACATCCTTAAAAAAAAAAAAAAAAAAAAAAAACAGAAGGCAATTTGGCAAGAGAAGGCCATGCCCTAAAAACACCCATACGTAATACTGGAAGAGAAATCAATACCAAAAGATACATAAAATCCAACCCCGAATACATGAAATATGAATAAACAAGGTAATACAATGCCTTCTCAAGTTCATAATTTGCCACCAAGTCACACCAAAGATATTGAAATTGATGAGATGTCATAAGGAATTCAAAAGAATGATTATGAAAATGATCAATGAATTCCAAGAGAACACAAATAACACCTGAAAAAATTAGGAAGTTAATAAATGATACAGGTGAGAAATTCAATAAGGAATTATACATATTGAAAAAGAATCAAACATAAATCTTGGAAATGAAAGACACAATAAATCAAATGTAATATTCATTTGAAAGCCTCTCTGTTAGAGTAGACCATGCTGAAGACAGAATCTTAGAACTGGAAGACAAAGTGCCAGCCTTGAACAGTCAGCCACTATTAAAGGAAAGAAAATGAGTAACCATGATATGAATAACAAGAACTCTGAGACAACAGTAGGAGAACAAATTTAAGAATCATTGGAATTAAAGTGGATTATGAGATATACCTAATGGCCTGGATAACATCTTCAGGGAAATAATAACAGAAAAATTTCCAAATATTGACAATGAGATGGACATCCAAATAGACAAGATCAAAAAGGAACTTCTCCATGATGCATTGTAATTAAAATGTCTAACATAAAGAGAATGAGTAGAATCTTAAAAACCTCAAGAGGAAAATGTCACTACACATTAAGAGGTAAGCCAATCAGAATTATCTCTCATTTCTCAGCATGAACTCTAAAATCCAGGAATGCTAAGAATGATGTGTCCCAAGCCCTTAAAGAAAATAACTGCCAAACAAGATTGCTATACAAGCAAAGTTATCCCTCAATATCAGAAAAAAATAAAAATAAAAACTTTCTAAAATAAGCAGCAACTAAAAGAATTCATGACTTCTAAGCCATCATTACATAAAATACTTACAAAAATATTCCACACAACAGAAGTAAAAACTCTAGAGCTCATAAATGAACAAATCTCATTTGAAGAGTAGCTAAGCAAATGAGAAATAGGACCAAATTAATTATAAGAAATAAATCAAAATGGCAAGAATTCATAAACATCTCTGTAATAACACTGAATGCAAATGGTATCAACTCTCCAATTAAAAGGTGTAGGATGGTAGAATAAATTAAAAAACAAGTACTAACTATGTGCTCTTTGCAAGAGACATACCTTACAGGCAAAGAGAGTCACAGGCTGAAAGTGAAAGGATAGAAATTGATATACCATGTGAAGACAGTTGGAAAACCAGCAGAACTAGCCATTTTCATATCCAATAAAGCAGAATCCAAGACAAAATTAACCAGAAGAAATCAGAAAGGTCACTTCATACTGGTAAAGGGAATAATTCCTCAAGATGATATAACAGTAATAAAGATTTATGCCCCAAATGTTGGTCAACCTAATTACATAAAAGAAACACTACTCCAATTAAAGTCTCAGATAGATCCTAGTACAATATTGGGTGATTACCACACATCCCTCTACCTGATAGTCATCCAGACAAACTCAGAAAAGAGTCTTCAAACCTAAAAAATACTATAAAAAGAACTTGACAGACATCTATAGAATATTCCCCCCAACAATAGTCAAATACACTTTCTTCTCACCTGCTTATGAAACCATCTTCAAAGAAGACCATATTTTAGGTCACAAAGCAACATTTAACACACACACACACACACACACACACACACAAATACAAAAATATAACAGATTAAATGTCTGATTATAACGGAATGAACTTAAAAATCAACACCAAAAAAACCTACAGAAACTGCATAAACATAATCATTGAACTATACACTTCTGATTAATGAATGGGTAAGAGAAGAATTCAGGACAGAAATAAAAAAGTTCCTGGAATCAAAAGAGAATAATTATACAACATATTAGAATATCTGGGACATTATAAAGTCAGGTTTAAAAGAAAATTTATAGCTGTGAAGCACATACATAAGAAAATCAGAAAAACCCCAAAAAATAAAAAGTAAAAACACAAACTAATGATGCATCTCAAAGTTCTTGAAAAACAAAACGACAGCAACAAAAAAATTCCAACACCAATAAAGGTAAATGATTAAGATTAGATTTAAAATTGATGTATATGAGGATAAAAATACAAAGAATCAATGAAATGAAGAGTTGTTTTTTTGAAAAGACAACCAAGACTGATAAACCCTAAGCCAAATTAACCAAAAAAAAAAAAAAAGAAGACTCAAAAGAATGAAATTAGAGAAAGAAAAATCACCACAAACATCACAGAAATCCAAAGGATAATTAGGAACTATTTTGGAAATATACATCAATAAAATGGAAAATGTAGAGGAAAAGAAAATGTTTCTAGACACATATAACCTGCCAAAATTTAATAAGGACAAAGAAAACTTCAGCATACCAATAACTAGAAATGAAACAGAAGCACTAATAAAAAGTCTTCCAATGAAGAAAAGATCAGGACCGGAGAGATTCTCACCTTAATCTCCCAGACCTTTCAAGCACTAATTCCAATGCTCCTCAAATTACTCCATGATACAGAAAGGAATTGAACACTGAAAATTCATTCTAAAAAAAGTCAGTATCTCATTCCTATCAAAACCAGATAAAGACATGAAGGAAAAAAAAAAAAAAAACTAACCAACCTCCCTCATGAGCTTACATGCAAAAATTCTTAATAAAATGTTAACAAATTGTATTTAACAGCATGATAAGAAGATTGTACATCATGAACAAGCTGGTTTCATCCCAGGGTGGAAGTATGGCTTAACGTATGCAAATCAACAAATGTAATTCACCACATACACAGAACTAAGGAGAAAAATCACAGGTATATCAGTAGATGCAGAGAAGACCTTCAACAAAATTCAGCACCCATTCATGATAAAAAGTAGAAACCAAACAAAGAACCTACTTCAACATCATAAAGGCTATATGTGACAAAACCAAAGCTAACATCATAACGAATGGAGGAAAATTGAAAGTGTTTCATTTAAAATTCAGAACAAGACAAGGATGTCCACTCTCACCACTCTTATTCAATACAGTATTAGAAATTTTAGCCAGAGTAATTAGGAAGAGAAGAAAATAAGATAAAAATAAGAAAAAAAAGTTAAAATTATCCCTGTTTGTAAATGTCATCTATACTTAGAAGGACCCAAAGAAGCTACACCAGAAGATTGATAGAGTTAATTAACAAATTCAGTAAACTTGCAAGTTACAAAATCAACACACAATCAATACTTTCCTATATATCAGAAATGAATCAACAAAAAAATTCCATTCAAAGTAGCCTCAAAAATTTAAAATATCTAGGAATAAATATGAAGAAGTAAAAAAAACTTTACAATGAAAACTTAGAACATAGAAGAAAGAAACTGAAGAAGACTTTAGAAGATGGTAAGTACTCCCATGTTCATGAATTGGCAGAACTGGTATTGTTAAAATGACCATACTACCAAAAGCAATAGACAAATTCAATGCAATCCCCATCAAAATACCGAGAATATTCTTCATAGAATTCAAGACAAAATTCTAAAATCCATTTGGAAGAATTAAAAGGCCCAGAAGAACCAATAGCCAGAGCAATTCTAAGCCAAAAAAGCAATGCTGGAGGCATCACAATATCTAAATTAAAATTATTCTACAGAGATGAAGTATCTAAAACTGCATGGTACTAGCATAAAAACAGACACATAGACCAAAGGAACAGAACAGAAGATAAGAGACAAAACCACACATCTTTGGCAAAGGTGCCAAAAACATTCATTGGAGAAAAGAGAGTCTTTTTGAAAAAGAATTCTCAGAAAACTGGTTATTCACATGTAGAAGAATTAGGACTAGACCCATATCTCTCACCCTGTGTAAAAGTCAACTCAAAATGGATCAAAGACATAAGAATTGAACCACAAATTATACAACAGATTCTAAAAGAAAATGTAGGCTCAGCACTCCAACATATACAGACACAGGCAATAATTTTCTCAACAGTACCTCAAAGCTCAGGAAATGAGTTAATAAATTAGGATGGCATCAAATTAAAAAGATTCTGAAAAGCAAACAATGAAGAATGTGAAAAGAAAGTCTGCTGAATAGAAGATCTTTGCCACCTGGTCCTTATGGGATTAATATTCAGAATATGTTAACTAAAAATCTTAGAACACCAAAAAACAAATAACCCAATTAGTAAACATGAAAATGAACTAAACAGGCTTTTTTCAAAGAAAGAAACAAAACAGATCAACAAATATATAAAAAAATTCAATATCATTAGCAATTAGGGAAATGCAAATCAAAACTACACTGAGATTTCATCTCACTCCAGTTAGAACAGCAGCCATCAAAAATACAATCAATAATAAATGCTGGAGAGAATTCAGAGAAAAATGAGCAGTTTTACACTGTTAGTGGGATCAGAAATTAGTATAACCATGGAAGTCACCATAGAGGTTTGTGAAGACTAGGAAAGAATCAATTTATGATCCAGTTAAACCACTACTTAGTATTTACCCTAAAAATTCAGAGTCAGCGCACTATAACAAACCCAGCACAATTCATAATAGCCAAACCAGGGAACCAGCCTAGTTGTTCATCAGTGGATCAATGGATAAAGAAAATGTGACACACTCACACATTCTCTCTTTGCAGGCTTCAGCACCGGGCTCCAGGTGCGGCCAGGCGCCGGGGTGGCAGGGCGGCCTCGGCAGCGCCCCCAGGGGGCGGGGCTTCGCGGCGCGGAGGCGGGCACCGCAGGGCGGCTGTCCACCGACCCTCCTTCTCGCCCCCGCAGACTGGGCGCTGGAGGCAGCTGGGCCGGGGCGCGCCGCTTCCCTCTCATCGCTCCGGGAGCCCAGGGCCGCGGTGCCCGGAGGCTCCGTGGCGGCCGGAGACGCTTCCATGGCGGACGCCGCACTTCTGAGGAGAGGGGGTGAGCACGGGGACACGCAGCGGCCACAAGGCCCAGGTTGCAGCCCGCCAGAGGATCCCTCAGCCCCCAGGGAAGCCAGAAGTCAATGTCTCCTGGCGGCTGCCGCAGCGGCTTCTCGCCCCCGGCCCCCACACAATGGAGTTTTATTTATCCATTCAGAAAAATGAGAGTATGTGATTTGCAGGTAAATGAATGGTACTTGAGAAAATTATGTTAAACGAAATAAGTCAATTCAGAAAGACAAGGGTAGTATGTTTTCTCTCTTATGTGGGAGCTAAAGAGGACAAAGAAATATGGGGGGAACTCATTAAAGTCAAAGTGACATCAGTAGAATAAAAGAAAGGAACCAGGGGCAGGGAAGAGGAGAGGGAAGGGGGAAATACTGGGGAATGAAACTGGCCAAATTATATTATTTAATTCGGTGCATATATAAATATGTAAAAACAAATCCCACCATTCAGTAAAACTAAAATGCACCAATAAAAAAGAAAAAAATACCATAAAAATGTCATTACACAATTCCATATGAAGCAACCTAAATTTGAAAATATGTTTTTATTATTATTCCTAGATCAAGGTTTTCAAAATGAGGTGAATCACATGAAAGGATAAGTAATAAAGAAATGACTAATCAAATTAGCTTTATTTCATGCAGAGTTCAAGAGGTGCCATGAACCTAAAAACATTTCTAGGTCCTATCCAGACTGTCTTAAATGAGAAACTGAAGAAGGAAAGCAAAAATAATGTAATCCAATATGAGATCAATAATATTTAAATTAACTTTTAAAATCTAGGTTTAATTCTTCCAGAAAATAGATGTACACTTCAATGATTTGGCATATGTAGTGTTAAAAGCTCCCAATACATGACTCCACAGTGTTACTAGTTTATGCTGACATTTTCTTTGCTTTCATGCCTTTGTGTTCTCTATTATGTCTTTCTCACATGTAGTAAAAAAAAATCTCAAAAATTCATGTCAATTTCAAATGTATCAGAAAGCAGCTTTAAAACTCATTGACAGCTTTAGGAATTATGGGTTCTCAACAATATCCTCAAATTTTTTTTCCTTAGATACATTTGAAAACATATTTTTAGTCATAAAAAATGTACTGTTCTCCATCCAGGGAACATGGAGAACTTCCAGTCTTGCTGCCCCCCAGGTCTTCCTGTCAACCCTGACAGCCTCCCCTGAAGCTCTAGAATATGTGGTATCAGGGTACCACAGCATCAACATTTGCCCTATCATTTTGTCCTTCTTTTGTTCTGTTTATAAAGTACAGCTCACAAAATCTTTAATAGAGGAAACTTGGTGAAATAAAATCAGTCACAGTCAATTTATGCCAGTAAAAATAATGGTTGGGGGTGTCCTGTTCCTACAGTGAACACAGAACTCAGCCTCCTCCTGGGGGTGTGGGCCATCTCCAGCACAGGTCCCTTTTGCACACATAGCCCCTTGTTGTCCTGAACTATTACTTGCAAGATGAGAGAAAGCTCTGATGCTTTCCAATGTCTCTATTTTATTTAAAGATTCTGTTATTTATGTAATCAACCTGAAGCAAATCACAGTGCTCACAAATGGCCAGGTGAGGGCTGAGATGACAGTACATGTCCCTTCCCCAGAGAAGCGGCAAGTTTCATCCTGTACAATTAACACTTATTGACAGAGAAATAAAAGTAATGACCATGTACCTCCCAGGCTTGTTTCCCAGCGCAGTAGCATACTTGTTGCCTCTACCTCAAAGTGTAAACATGGAGAACTAAAAGAGAATTTTCCCCACCAAGGAGTTCTTGTGCATATATGAATATGTAAAAACAAATCCCACCATAAAGAAAACAAAGGAGAAGAAATGGGCAGACTCAACTCTTCCTGGAAGAGGTTCTGCTGATTCTTCAGGGCATACAAACTGTTGTCCCCATCCTCATGCTCCAAGTGCTCATTGGGCAGGTTGAAGTAGCCAATGAAGTCTTGCAGACTCAGGTTCACTGACTCAATGGGCAGGTCAGCCAAGGGAGCCTTAGCTTTCTGGCTAAGAACGTCCAGGCCCCTGAAATCACAGCAAACATCTTTCTGTCACTGACCCACAATTTCATGTTACTGCTTTTGATTTACAGATAACTTCCCAGAGTTTTTCATTCCCTCTAACACTGTGAAAAGCATATGGCGGAAAGGGCCTCCTGTCCTCCAGCAATGACGATGAGGAACACATCCATTAGCAACTGCATTGCACACATAGGTATCACATTATGTCATAAAACCCCGTCAGGAGCTTCTCACCTAGAGGCGCAGGGCCAATGTTGAGAAAACTAGTGGTCTAAATATTTAGAAATCAACAGACTTCATTTTAAAGCTCGCCTTACTTTAAAGGAATGAAGCCACATCTTCCCAGATTCATAATTTGGACATTTGTTTGTAGTTTTTTTTTTTTTTTTTTTTGGAAGAGGAATTCATTGAAGTACTATAATCACAGGCACCAGGTACTATATTGTTTAATTCCTAACAGTTAAAAATATATTCTATTGATATTAATTTTTAAAAATTGCATATTGATTGGTAAATAACATATTAAGGTGCTTTTATATTATTCAAAAATGCTTTTAAATGCTTTCCAAACTAAAAATAGATTAAGAAAGACAACTTGGGGTTTCAAGATGGCAGACTAGAGGGTGGCTGCATTTCATGTTGCTCCAGGACTCAGGATTCAAAAGAGGAGATATTGAGAGACTTGGGACCAACTCAAAGCCACCAGGTGAGTCTCTCCCATTGGGGAGGCGTCCCAGATGGGGCGGTAGTCCCGGAACGCAGGAAACATTGTGAAATAGAGTTGCCAGGCGAGATACCACTCCTCCCGCTGGAGCGGTAAACACAGAAAACTGGGAACATTGTAGAGGTGGCTGCTCAGCACAGCGCTTGGACTCAGAGCAACCACTGGGGCTCCAGGCGGCTGCCCAGGGGAGGAGCTGTGCAGTGAGCTATTTGGACTCAGAGCGACCGCTCCTGAACACCGGGGGGCTGCCAGGAGGAGGAGGAGGAGCGAGGTGGGTTGCTTGGAATCGGAGTGACTGCATCAGTGCTACGGGCGGCTGCCCAGAGGAGGAGGCGAGTGGTGAGTTGTTTGGACTCAGAATGACCGCTCCTGAACACCGGGGGACTGCCCGGAGGAGGAGGAGGAGGAGCGCAGCAGGTTACTTGGACTCGGAGTGACTGCCCAGGGCTACGGGCGGTTGGCGGGAGGAGGAGACGCGCTATGAGTTGCTTGGCTCCTAGCGACTGCACCGGAACACCTGGCGGGTGCCTGGAGGAAGAGGCGTGCGGCGGGTTGCTGGGACTTGGAGCGACTGTGTGGGTCTCCAGGTGGCTACTCAGAGGAGGGGCGGCATAGTCAGGTGATTAGGTGCAGAGCAGGGTCCCAGGACCTGGGAGGCTTCTTGGTGGAAGAGCCACACAGAGATGAGCTGAGGGGTAGAGCGAAGGTTCCAGGACTGCGGGCAGATTCTCTGAGGAGAGGCAGCCAAGGAGACTCAGCTGCATAGGGTGAGGCTCCCAGGCCCAGGAGGTAGGTCTGGGTCCCTGGGAACGTTGCGGAGGAAGGCTGCCCAGCAACAGGCGGTAGTTGTGGATTGAGGGGAACCTCTAGGAGGGGAACTGACCAGCGAGACCTCCGCACCAGGTGAGTCTTCCCTGCCGGGTGAGGTTTTCCCACAGGACGGTAAAATCAGAGACAGAGGCCCAAACAGGCCTTGCCTCAGCCCGCAGCCTAGTTCCCCTTTGGATCAACAAGTGGAGGCACCTCTGCCCACTAGCAGGGAATATAGTGCACCTGAAGGCCACTACCCTTAGAAAGGCAGCGTCCTTGTGGAGCACTGCATTATCAACTTCATCCAAGACTTCAGGCTACTGAAGGCTAAGAGGGGATATACTAGAAATCTTCAGGGACATTATAAGTCAATAGAGGAAATCTGCAATATCTTAGTGGTCCACTGATAACTGAACAATATGAGAAAACAAGGGAAGAAAATGCCCCAAACAAATCTAGATGTTACATCAATAAAATCCAATGACAGCATGGCAGAAGAAATGACAGAAAGGGAGTTCAGAATGTACATAATTAAAGTGATCAGGGAAGGAAACGATGAGATGAAAGAGCAAATGCAGGCATTGAATGATTGGACCAATTGACAGTTAAGAGAGCAAATATGGGAAGCAAAAGATCATTTCAATAAAGAGTTAGAGATATTGAAAAAAACAAACAGAAATCCTTGAAATGAAGGAAACTATAAACCAAATTAAGAACTCCATAGAAAGCATAACCAAAAGCATAACCAATAAGATAGAACACCTGGAAGACAGAACCTCAGATATTGAAGACAAAATATTTAACCTTGAAAACAAAGTTGAACAAACAGAGAAGATGGTATGAAATCATGAACAGAATCTCCAAGAACTATGGGATATCATTAAAAGGCCAAATTTAAGAATTATTGGGATTGAGGAAGGCTTAGAGAAACAAATCAAAGGCATGAACAATCTATTCAATGAAATAGATTGAATGCACATAAATCTAATGCATTTTTATACATAAATGATGAATCTTTGGAAAAAGAAATTAAGAAAACTACCCCATTCACAATAGCATCGAAAAAAATAAAATACTTGGAAATCAATCTCACAAAAGAGGTGAAAGACCTCTACAATGAGAACTACAGAACACTAAAGAAAGAAATTAAAGAAACCCTTTGAAGATGGAAAGATCTCCCATGTTCTTGGATAGGAAGAATTAATATTGTCAAAATGACTATACTACCAAAAGTGCTATACAGATTCAATGCAATTCCAATTAAAATCCCAATGACATACCTTTCAGAAATAGAGCAAGCAATTATGAAATTCATCTGGAAGAATAAGAAACCCAGAATAGCTAAAGCAATCCTTAACAGAAAGAGTGAAGCAGGGGGTGTTGCAATACCACATCTTCAACTCTACTACAAAGCAATAGTAACAAAAACGGCATGGTATTGGTACCAAAATAGAAAGGTGGATCAATGGTACAGAATAGAGGACACAGACACAAACCCAAATAAATACAATTTTCTCATACTAGACAAAGGGGCCAAAAATATGCAATGGAGAAAAGATAGCCTCTTCAACAAATGGTGCTGGGAGAATTGGAAATCCATATGCAACAGAATGAAACTAAATCCATATCTCTCACCATGCATGAAACTAAACTCAAATGGATTAAGGACCTCAGAATCAGACCAGAGACCCTGCAGATTATAGAAGAAAAGTAGGTCCAGATCTTCAACATGTCGGCTTAGGACCAGACTTCCTCAACAGGACTCCCATAGCACAGAAATAAAAGCAAGAATCAATAACTGGGATAGATTCAAACTAAAAAGCTTTCTTTCAGCAAAGGAAACTATCAGCAATGCGAAGAAAGAGCCTACAGAGTGGGAGAAAATCTTTGCCAATCATACTTCAGATAGAGCACTAATCTCCAGAATCTATAAAGAACTCAAAATACTCTACACCAAGAATGCAAATAATCCAATCGACAAATGGGCTAAGGAATTGAACAGACACTTCACAGAAGAAGATGTACAAGCAATCAACAAACATATGGAAAAATGTTCAACATCTCTAGTAATAAGAGAAATGCAAATCAAAACCACCCTAAGATTCCATCTCACCCCAATTAGAATGGCGATTATCAAGAATACAAGCAACAACAGGTGTTGGCAAGGATTTGGGAAAAAGGTACACTCATACATTGCTGGTGGGGTTGCAAATTAGTGCAGCCACTCTGGAAAGTAGTATGGAGATTCCTTAGAAACTTGGAATGGAACCACCATTTGTCCCAGCTATCCCACTCCTTGGCCTATACCCAAAGGACTTAAAATCAGCATACTACAGAGATACAGCCACATCAATGTTCATAGCTGCTCAGTTCACAATAGCCAGATTGTGGAACCAACCTAGATGTCCTTCAATTGATGAATGGATAAAGAAACTGTGGTATATATATACAATGGAATATTACTCAGCCATAAAGAATGATAAAATTATGGCATTTGCAGGCAAATGGATTAAATTGGAGAATATCATGCTAAGTGAGATAAGCCAATCTCAAAAAATCAAAGGACGAATAATATCGCTAATAAGTGGATGATGACACATAATGGGGGGTTGGAGGGGTTAGTGTCAGGGTTAGAGTTAGGGTTAGGGAGGGGGGCAAGAATGGATTAAGGAAGGACTGTATAGAGGGAAAAGAGGGGTGGGAGGGTTGGGGGGAAGGGAAAAAATAACAGAATGAATCAAACATTACCCTATGTAAATTTATAATTACACAAATGGTATGCCTTTATGCCATGTACAGATAAACAATATGTATCCCATTTGTTTACAATAAAAAAAAAGAAAGACAACTAAGAAGTACACTCTCACCTTTGAAGCAAAACACTAATGGATAGAAATGGGATAATTTGCTGAGTTTACTGAGATTCTCAGTTTTAAAGCTCACAGTTCTGAATGTGTCTGGAAAGTACATTAAAACATGATGCTTTAAAATCAAAATTATTCCCAAGCTAAAAATTTGTTTGGAAAAAAACACTGAACAGATACCATAAAGAAATAGGAGAACAGCATGTCTCTAGTTGATACAATAGTACTCATTAGTCATGACAAATTTCAATGTGCAGAAATATTCAATCTCTCGCTCTCTGCATCAACAAAATTGTATGGCAATATTTTAGTGCAAAGAAATGTTTTTGATTAAATTTTTCTGACTACATCAAAACTTACATTTTAGGAGTAATAAAAGGCTTAATAATAAGAATTAGCTTTTCAGGGCTGGGGATATAGCTCAGTAGGTAGAGTGCCTGCCTCCCATGCACAAGGCCTGGGTTCAATCCCCAGTACCACAAAAAAAAAAAAGAATTAACTTTTCAATAAGGGTTGACAAGGATGTGGGGAAAAAGATATGCTCATACATTGCTTGTGGGACTGCAAATGGTGCAACCACTTTGGAAAGCAATATAGAGATTCCTCAGAAAAGTTGGAATGGAACCACCATTTGAACCAGCTATCCCATTCCCTGGCCTATACCCAGAGGACTTAAAATCAGCCTGCTACAGTGATGCAGCCACATCAATGTTTATAGCAGCTCAATTCACAGTAACAACACTATGGAACAAACCCAGATGCTCTTCAACAGATGAATGGATAAAGAAAATGTGGTACATATACACAATGGAATATTACTCAGCTTTAAAGAAGAATGAAATTATGGCATTTGCTGGTAAATGAATGGAACTGGAGAAGATCATTCTAAGTGAAATAAGCCAATCCCAAATAACCAAAAATCAAATGTTTTCTCTGATAAGCAAATGCTAATACATAGTGGGTAGGGAAGAATGAAGGGACTTTGGATATTACAGAGGGGAGAGAGAAGAGGAGTAGGGCAGATAGGGTTGGGAAGGATGGTAGATTGAGACAGACATTATTACCCTATATACATGTATGAAAAAAATCTTTAAAAAAATTAAAATTAAAAAAAGAATTACCTCTGAACCTTATAATGCTCAAAACATTTAAAATATATTATGATTTACATGAAGATAACATATTTCAGAATACTGAACTTCCTTTTATCAGTCTGTAAAAATAATAAAACTGCAACTACCCTAAAGTTTTGAGTTAAATCTTGTTAATTTTGCCAACAGAATTCATCTATGCCCCAGTTTCATCATTTCTACAGATTTCTCTATTTATTACAAGAAGCACCTTATAGAATAATACAATTAATATAAGTAATACAAACAATAAATACAATATAAAAATGATACCTACTGATCTCTAAGTCTCTAAGCCTTACTGCATAGATGAAGTTTAAGGTTTAAATGAGGCAGAGAAATGAAAAAAAAAAAATACTAGGGATACTATGAGGCTGCATGCACATTCTTCAAATCATATAAACAACCTACACACACACACAACAAGTGGCAATTGGGATGGGTTTATAAAAAAAGCAGATAACGATTAAGTGGATAATGATATAATATTGAGTAGGGAAGATCTTTCTTACATTGGAAAATCAAAATGGTTTAGTAATTTAGCTACTATTCTGAGAAATTACTTTATAATTCTTTTCCAAACTGTAAGTCTTTTCCATTGTAGGAAGTATTTGCAATTTATAGATGATAATAAATTAACATAAAATATCATTAATAACCTCTCAGAAACATTAATAGAATCAACAAAAAGGGAGACCTATAATCAAGAAACATAAAATATATCCTTTCCAAAAATTTACAAAGGCAAATTTTATAAAACAACATATGTGTGCAAATTTGTAAAAATGTATACCTTGATTTTAACATCTTCATTATATTGATTTATCTGCATATGTAATATCTGTATATTTCAAGAAAATTTTTCTCTCATCAAATATGCAAATTTCAAGAGACAGATGATATCTATCTTGTACAGATCGCATGATGTACTGACATAATATTATCAGAAAACACTTTGGCCACATGTTTGACTTAGTGTGTGGACCTGCAACTGTTTCAATCATTAGGTGAAAAAATCAGTTATTACAAGGACCACTATTTTTAAATGTAGTTCAAAACTCATCAAGCATCTAGGCTTCATTATTCTCTCTGTATAAGGGAATTAAGTAAATCTAGCACAAAAACAAGTTGCAGAGTAATCCCAACCTGTAGCTCTCAATTACAAATTGCATGCACAACTTCTAAAAGCACATTCCTTTATCCTTCCAAATGTTGCTTAGACAAACAATTGTCTAAGTAGTATTTTGTATTATGTTCTGCCGACCTCCTTCACTGTATATTTGCATTTTGAAATTGTGTACTTGTAAACGAAGAAAGAAAATGAAAATAAAATATCAAACCAGCAGGACAACAAAAACAGAAGTACCTTATACATTTACTGAAAAGGAAGACAGTGCTGCAGATGACTCGGGCTGTGGGTGATTCTTCATGCTGAGATGTACATAAGTTTCAGACATCATCCATGTGGCCTTCATGGTGCATAACAGCCTGTAAGAAAGCAGAAGTGATGCCTTCATTCCCAAAGTCCCCTTCTAAAGCCAGCATGAAGATGATGTGACTCTGAAATTGCTAAGCAGTAACAGCAAACAGAATCAAAAAGCAGGTGGAGGCATCCCAATGCAGTCATGTTCAGACTGAGTAACACACACAGGTCCCTGTACAAACTAGCCTGAAATATATTCATTCAGTTATTGTTTTACAGAATATTTCAAGAAATATTGAGTTGAATAAAATAAACAGCTGGGGAATTTCCACATATCTATATGCAATGAATGATCTCTGGCCTCAGCAAACTGTGAACAAGCTACAAAGGGGAGATTACACATTGCATCCCACACCTGCATCACTGCAGGATACACAGCAGTTCCCAAGAAGTAGGCTAATCACCAGCACTGAGCAATGTTTCCAAAGCCTCAAAGCTCAAAATCAAATATTCTTATTAACTGTTCTTTTAGGCTCTAGGTTTTGAACTTTCTCTGAAAAGATAACATTAGGAAAGGTAAATGCATAAATATTAAGTGAAGAGCTCAATGTATTTTACAGAATTAAACATGTAATCAACATCCAAGCAGAAAGGAAAACATCCTGACAATTAAAAGGCCAGTCCCATACCCTGAGCTCCCTCCTGCCCTACCATCACAGCACTTGCCACTTTCCAAACTCTACAGCATGACTCAGTCATGCACTGTGTGTGTGAGTAGAATCACATAGCATGTGCTCCTGAGAGTTTGCCCTCCTCCAGGGGACACTTCCAGAAAAGTAGCTCAGTACACCTGATCAAGCACATGAACTGAAATTAGTGACTGCAACTAAAATTACATACAACCTAGAAAGCGAGTAAAGAGGAACTTCCAACCAAACTCGATGATACAAAGACAATTTGCAGTCAAAGGCAAGATTACAGTCAAGCACAATGGTGCAGACCTGTAATCCTTGGGAAGTTGAAGGAGGAAAATGGCTTGTTGGAGGACAATCTCAGCAACTTAGTGAGACCTTGTCTCAAAATGAAATGAAATAAGAACTAGGGATGGAGGTCTGTTTTAGAGCACTTGCCTAGCATGTGCCAGATTTTGGATTTGATCCCTAGCAACACACACACACACACACACACACACACACACACACACACACATACACACATAGACAAGAATATACCCTTCCATACCTTCATTAAGAAGGAATGACCAAAATGATAGAACTCATTGCTCATTTTAAGACATTTAATGAAAAGAAAACTGAATAAGGGGAAAACTGGAATTAATGAAGATAAAAGGGGAAATTAATGATGTAGAAATAAAGCACTAGAAAGGAAGAATAAACACAAAATTTGACTCTTTGAGAAGTTAAATAAAATAAAAAGCAAAACTGGAGAAGATGAGAAATTACTAATGTAATATTGTGTGCAATTCTACAGCAGGAAAAAATAAAGAAAAGATGATGACTGGGTATTCCAGAGGAAAAAGGTGGATTCATAGCAAATTAAGAATAATCAATGCCCTAGGCATGAGCCATCTGATATGATGCCATATCAGCTTCTAGAATCAGAGGTGCCTGAGTGGACACCACAGAGGGACCTAGACAGTAAAGAGAATTAGTATTCTAACTCTAAAAATGACAGAATATTAGGCAAGAGAGTCAGAGAAGAATGTGTCAAACATGACTGCTTTGAGCAAAATATATTAATAGCTACCAAATATTCATAGTTCTTCAGTCAGTATTTTTATTTCTAGGAATCCATCCTAAAGAAATAAAAATGTGCATAAAATTTATGTCCCAGAATTTCAGTGCAATGGTGGTGATTCTCTAAGTGATTTTGATATTATAAAAGAAATATATTCATCCTAATGGGCAAAATAATAGGGGGCTTACTTTGTTGAAGTTAAACAACAAAAAATGTCTCCCTATTCAAGAATTCTTATGCAGCAGCTCTTTTTGATCCATCTCAACTATTTAAAGTTAAAAGATGATACATCTCTCCACAGCTGCCATATAAGCATGTACCAACATGTAGAAGGATTTCTTTTCTATTAAATTTAGATTTGAAACACCCATATATTGCATTACAACTTGCTTTAATTCCACAATATTTTCATGGATATCTTTCCATATCAATGAATGACACCTAATAACATTTAATGTTATAACATAATTTCATTAAATATCTGAGTATTTTCTACCTTTGGATTATGAAAAAGAATGGTAAAATTAATCTTCCCATGCATTTCTTCCTACATGGTTTACTTTATTTCTGTAAGATAAAACCCATTTCTCATTTTTAAAAAAATAGACTACTCTATCAAAGGCTATCTAAAGCAAGAATATTTTGAAGTGTGTTAACATACCCTTTTCTTTTGTATTTGTGTTTGTATTTATAGTACTTGGCTCCTGTTTTTCCAAAGATATCCATTTTCATCAGGGAGGATTCAGATTATACTAGGGGAAAAATGAAGAAAGAAAGATGCTTTCAGCTTTTAACAACAAAAGTAGAAATTTGGGAGGCCACAGTTGAACAGTATTTTCAGGCAGCAACTGAGAGTTCATGGAGAGGAGGGGTGGCACTTCAGTTGTCTGACACACTGAGAGGACAAGGACATACCTCTGTGCTCCCATGACAGCCCTTTCATCCTGGGATGAATGAGTGAACCAGCCAGTCCAGAAGTCCAGGCTGGGGACTATGGACTGGTTGTCTGGTCCCACCCTGGCTGGGTGCATGGGGGTAGAGTTAACTGTGTATTCACTGACTCTCTGTGGGTTAGATATTATCTTTCTGGACTGGGGTGCTATTAGAAAAAACTAGCAAATTCCCACCACTCTTAGTTTGAGGAACAAAGCCCCAGGGGTACAGATTTCCTAGCAATATCAACTGTGCTTCCCTAATACAAAGACAGGGGGAAACTTGGCCCCACACTCCTGTCTACCTCCAATTTACGAAAGCACCCGCTGGAGAGTGACTGAATGGGCCTGCAGGGAAAGCACAGATGCATATCCCTTCTGGAGCTACCCACTGAACTCCACCAGCTTCATCCTGGAAAATACTTAAATGGGCCATCTTTTCTAGAGGCCTCCAGTGAACTCAGAATGAAAGGCATCTTCTGGCATCCTGAGGGCTCCAGAGCAGGAGGAGAGAAAGGCACCAAAGGGAAGGGCAAGTGGGCTGACATCTTTTCAGAGTTACTTCTGGTCTCCCCACAACCTACTGGGCTCTTAGTGTTACTTATGAGAGTTAACATTTAGGTAAAAACACATATAATTCTATAAACAACTATATGAAACATAGAAACAAACTAAGTGTACAATAAAGGAAAATAAATTGTACAGTATATTTATACATTTAAATAGTATGAGGCCATCAGAAATATAATACAGAAAAATACCAATTATACAATGTCAAATGAAAAAAGTAGAATATACAACTATATATAGATTTTATAAATGTGCATGAATTCAAAGTGAAAAACACCAATATTTCCATAATTATAGATTTCTTAGTGCAATGAATTTTTCTGTACTTTCTAACATAAACTTGCATTGCTTTCAAAATTAGAAAAAATGAAATAGTATTAAAAGACTAATATGTATGTTGGATTTAAGCAATCATAAATGTCCAAGTCCTTGATTGTTGCAGTTATTAACATGACATTTTCTTGTATGTTTAATATTAACATGAAATATATTATGAAGAGTTTAGTGAAACAACTTTTCCTAATCAGAAACATTAATGTTTTCTCTTGTCTGGACTCATAGGAGACCTTTGCACCAAACAGATTAATGTACAAATAAAATGGTTATTTTCCTTTATTGTACACTTAGTTTGTTTCTATGTTTCATATACTTGTTTACAGAATTATATGTGTTTTTATCTAAATGTTAACTCTCATAAGTAACACTAAGAACCCAGTAAGTTGTGGGGAGACCAGAAGTAACTCTGAAAATGTACAAATAAAATATACAAATATTTAGATTTTTTCTATCAACCCTATGCCATGAAAAGATAGAATTTTAAAATCAATAAAATTAAATTAATTAAACTTGGAAAAACTTGTATTTATTCTTACAAAATACTTAGAAAAAGACTACCTAAAATGCAGATCTCCACAAAGAGGGTAAATATAAATATAATATCTAATCCAAAATCTTACAAGAAACATTTCAGGAACTAGAAAGACTCCTACTAACCCAGACTTGACTTAATATGTCATACACAGGACCTTTGTCTTTTCCTCATCTTGTAACTCTACTATCATAGATGCAACTTGAGTTCAGGCATAATTCAAAACATGGGGAAGGAGAATGAAATCCTGAGTTTTCTAGTAGTACAACAGAAGCAACTTAAAAAGGCAGGTGGAGGAGTGGACAGCATTTTGAAAGTGCCTGTGCCCAGATGGGCACAAACTAATCTCAGAAATACAAAGGCAAATCCTTAGTTATAATAGGGGCATGAAGTTTTATCCAAGACAGAAGCTAACCAGCAATCCAATACCATTCCTATCATTATGCCAAATTCCACCACTTTCATTGCAGACATAAACATTCAATTACCATAAAACAATTCAAAGGCATCTCAAGTGGCACAACCAAGTTAATAGATAAAATGCACACAAAGAACTGAGATCCTCCCTATACATTGGGAGAGGATTGCTAACATCCCATGATCCAGATGTCCCTAGTGTACCTTGCCATCAGGGTCTATATGTCTCAGATTCATTCTACACCCTTCCCTTGCTCTGCTTCCTTGGTCCCCAGAAGTGTGCTCTGGCTGAGTGGCCAATGGAGACACTGGCTGGAGTAAAGCAGAAACCAATTTGTTCTTTACACTTTTTATTTTTCTGCTTTAGTCTATTTCCCCATTGTTTTTCTACTTTAGACAGAACTCTGAATTGGAAAGTTGTTCCCTTGCTTGGTTTTTCAGCCTCTTTTCTCTCCTGTGAACCAATTCCCTGAATTATGTTCCCTTTGTATTAAGTGCTCATGAAGGTTTCCATTTTTCTGGGAACCTTGACTAATCTATCTTCTCAGGTGCAGTCACCTTCCTGAGAGGCACCTACCCCCACACCCCACTGCCTTAACACCCCACCCCACCACACACAGTTAGCCACTGCCTACACATCTGAACCCTCCTTTCTGCCATCCTAGTTAAATCCCTATCATTGCAGGAATTGCAGATCTAACTTTCCTCCACTAGAGGAAATCCAAGGGCAGGATCTGGAATCAAGCAGGCCTGGACTCAGAGCTCAGCAGAACTGGAGTTGCCACCAGCACCCAGGATCTGTGCCAAACCCAACTCAGTCATCATGAACTGAGCAGTCAAACCGCAGAATTCTCCCCAGAAACTTCCCTAGAACTCCCTGGATAGAGATCAAGGAATTGGAAATCTCATGAGTAGGTATGTGAGATTGTATCTGAATGTGTATATACATATATGATTTTCCTTAGGAGATGATCTATGTATTTAATTGATTTCTAAAAAGGAACACAGGCTAAGAACTGATGAAGAAGAAAGTGACTACATCAAAATTTCAGACTTCTGCACAGTGAAGGACAGTGTCAACAGAGTGAAAAGACAGCCTATGAAATGGAGAAAAAAATTGCAAGTATCTGATAAGGGGTTAGAATATAGAATATATAAATAACTTTTATAACTCAACAAAAAACAAACCAATTGAAAAATAAGCAAGGAACTTGAATACATGTTTCTACAAAAACGACACCAAAAAAAAACTTCCAAATGGCCAAGAAGTCACTGAAAAACTGTTGAACATTATGAATGTTAGGAAAATAACAATCAAAAGTACAATGTATTAAATGCCTCCCCCCATGTGATATTTTTCTATTAAAAAAATGAAAGTCAACAAGGATGTGGAGAGATTAGTGTTCTGTGCCCTGTTACTGGGATGTAAAATAGGGCAGCCAAGAAGAAAAACAGCATGGCAGCTCCTCAAACTAAAATAGTTTCCTCAGAAAATATCCAAAGGAATTGAAAGCTGAATCTCAAAAAGATATTTGTTGTCCATGTTCATCACAGCATCATTCACAATAGCCAAAAGAGGGAAGCAACCCAAGTGTCCACTGAAACTTGAACAGATAAAATGTGATATACAGATACAATGGAACATTCTTCTACCTTAAAAAGGGATGCAATTCTGACACATTAGAATGGTGAAACTTGAAGACATTATGGCAAGTGAAGTCAGCCACTCACCAAAAGACAAATACTGTGTGATTCCACTTATGTGAGTTATCTAGTTGTCAAACTCATAGAGGCAGAAAATACAATGATGGTTGCCAGGGAATCAGGGGAGCAGGAAACAAAAGGGTAGTTATTGTTTATAGGTAAGGTGTTTCAGTTTTGTGAGATGAAGGAAGCTCTGGACATTGTCTACGCAATACCCTGAATGTTATTAACACTACTAAGCTGTATTTTTAAATATGGAACCAATGTAGATGCTCTTAAATAGAAGAATGTATAAAGAAAATATATATATGCACAGAATATTACTCAATCTTAAAGAAAAATGAAATTATGTCATTTGCAGGTAAATGGATGGAACTAGAGAATATCATGCTGAGTGAAATAAGACAATTCCAAAAAACTGAAGACTGAACATTTTTTCTGATAAGCAGGTGCTGATCCATAGTGGGATGGGGGGATAGGGAAAAATGAAGGAACTTTGAATTGTGCAGAGGGGAGTGAAGGCAGGGTTGGGGCAGTGGGGATGAGAAGGACAGTAGAATGAGACAGACAATATTCCCTATGTACATGTATAATTACACTACAGGTATGACTCAGCACCATGTACAGCCAGAGGAATGAGAGGTTATGCTCCATTTGTGTACAATGTATCAAAATGCATACTACTGTCATGTATAACCAATTAGAACAAATTAAAAAATGTGTTGATGGTAAATTTTATCTTGTGAACATTTTACAATTTAAATTTGTTTTTAATATTTTTAAAAGAAGGTACTACCTGCCATACACTTGAGAACCTATTTTATAGTCTAAAATGATAGATTAAGAAAGATTAGATTTGGATCACATATGTCTTTCCTTTTTCACAATTTGAGTAAATCCTTGGATAGGGGTTTCATTTGCATAGCTAGAAGGTGTATAGCTGGAAAGACTTTCTTAGATGATGATGGCTTTGAAGTTGTGGTTTGGAAATGCTGACTTGGCTTCAGATTGTAATAGACATCACATGGCAAGTGGGCTTATTGCTATGTAGCTAAGGCCAGTAGCTCTGCCTGCTGGGAAAAAGGAAACAACACAGTGGAATCAGAGAATCCTTGTGACCTGTGACAGGTCGAACAACTTCTCTAATTTTGGATCCTTTGTCTGTAAAATGGTCAGGAAATGCCTGTCTTCCCACATCATAATATGTTACATGGCTCCAGTTGGAAAATGTATGCAGATATACCTTACAAGCCGTAAACATGATACAAAAAATGTGGTAGGGTAATTCTCACTTTTGTGTTAGTTTGTGTTCTCTATGTTATTTTTATATGACTTTTGCAAGTCAATCTTTTGTCCATTTTTCCTATTAATTGAAGCAACTTAGTACACAATAAAGAACACACAAACCATGAGTAACAGCCTTGTGTGAACTGTCCTCCCACCTTTATATTAGTGTATAGGCATGCATCTCCTTATTGTACTTAGCTGCTGAGGACCTTTACCTGTGTCTCATCTATCTACCACCATACACCTTCTCAGGTATTAATGTACCATGTAAAATAACTGTGTCATTGTAAACCATCGACATACCATACTTTACAATATCATTCCTTAATAATCCTTGCCTAAAAATATCAGCCAATAGCCAGAAGGCCTTAGAGAAGAATCTGTGAGCTAGATGTGTTCTTTTCCAAAGGGGCCAGACTATAACCTGAAGGATTGGGAACAGAGGTGGTATTTACCCTTAGGCTGAAAGAATTCTGAGGCAACAACTGAAGGAAGACAGAAAAGATGAATGTGGTAGAGAACAGTCCTACAGGAGAGAGACCTAAAGGCTGCCAAGTTATTAACCAAGAAGTAAAACTAGTTTTATCACAAGTGAAGGACCAAAACAGTCAAATAGAGACCAGGAGAAAGTATACAAAATGGCCCACAGTTTTAGTAGCAGGTAACTTGGACCTGGGTTCTGACTCCATGACTACCTTGACACTTCCTTATCATTAGGAAGGATACTTCACTCTATCAATCTTCATTGTCCCATCTTTAAGAGAAGATATTAGTAGCATCTATCTCATGGAGTTGCTTGGAAAGGAAAAGGACATTATATGCATGAAGCATTTAGTGAGTTCTCAAAAATTGAACAAATAAACTTTGGCAATATGTTTTTATGTTTTAACCACACATAATGCAAATTCTAAATGAGGTCTTTGCAGACTATCCAGGGCATATTGAACTTGTGGGAGTCAGACAGACATTTTCAACTGAGGAGTTACCAGCTCCATCTCTTCTTAAGGAGGTCATTTGTTCTATAAACCCAACACTTTGGTTGCATTCAAACAGCAAAAGAATGGCACCTTTATCTCCTGCTCTAAATCCATGCCTGTTCCTTGGGTACAGAATAAAGCTCATTTAACTGCCATTGTCTGATCATCTGGAATCAATAATGCAGTGTACCATCCAGTCATCCCTACCCTCTGCTAGTCTCAGAAACTGTCAGGTTGGAATTCATTCTGCATTAGAGAACAATATCTATTGGCAAAGGAAAATACCAAAGTCCACTTCTAGCCATTACATATTCCAGATGAATGGAAAGAATTTCCAGATCTGCTATTGAGCAGCAGCCGTAACCATGTATGAAAGCAAATCCTGTGGTCTGGGGAAGGCAAACGGATGAAAGCAGCGGTAGATTCACAGTTACTAAGCTCCAAGGGTCTGAAATGGTCCAAAACAACCCTCAACCCACAGCTTCATATTGTGTGTTTCTTCTCTCAGTATGAACCCAGGAACAATGTTGGCTCCTTGCTTCATTTGGCAGAAAAAATACTATCCCACCTGTTAAAAAAACTCAAGGAGCTGATGTGGAGAAGGGAATTTATATAATTCTCCTCTTCCTTGCAAAATTTGATCACATTCCTAGAGACAGGAAAGGCCCATCCAGGAGCACATCTTTGATAGGCTTTCTAAACCACCAGGAGCCATACCTCTTCTACCTGGCCTGTATACCCCAGGACCAGGTGTCATGCAATTATAGCACAAAACCCACCCCAATCATTCAAATAGTCAGTCCTAAACTCTTCACCCTGCCCCTGGAGAAACCTCAAGAAAGGCTCTGACCTAACTCTTCCCCTCACTCCAGTGTTCTGCTTCCTGACCACCCTGGTGACTCCCATGTAGTCCTGTAAAGGAAAACTGTGGCTCTTGGACCTGTGGGTATAACAAGCATTTCTCTGAACCTCTTCTCTGTCTCCTTTTGTGATCTTACCTGAATGACCATCTTACAAAAGAAGACAACATTTACAAAGTTGACTAATTTTTTTAAAAAGGAGAAATTGCCTTGCTGGATAGCAACAAAGGGCAATTCAATCTAATTTTCTTACAAAAAGACCAATAGACATATGAAGAGTTAACTGTGGCCTCAAACAGGCAAACTTTCTCCTTTTGTTCAGATAACCCATTCTGAAGCTCTAATCTAATAATTCATTATTACATTTTTGTCAATTGAACCCAGGGCACTTGATCACTGAGTCACATCTCAGTTCTTTTTATCTTTTATTTTGAGATGGGGTCTCACTAAATTACTCAGGGCCTCATTAATTGTTGAGACTGACTTTGAACTTGCAATCCTCCTAACTCAGCCTCCAGAGCAGTTAGGATAACAGGTGTGCACCACCTTGACCAAATTCATTATTACCTTTTAAAAACTGTATTTCTTTCATTTCTTTGACTTACAAAGGTCTATATTTTCTTTGTTGCTCTGAAAAATACTTCCTTCTTTTATATGTAATAACATAATCTCTTTTAAACTTCAGGGTACCCCCACTCATCCTAGCAGACCCAAATTTAATCAACAAATCTATTCTCATATATTTTGTCAATGTGTTGGCTATACTCTCTCCAAACTTGAATTTCCAGTTTTAACAATTCTAACACTTCAGTCTGTCTTGATAGAAACTCAAGTTGGTGTTTATTTTCATCCATGTCTTCCTGGTTTCTGGTGGTTCTAGTTTTCTCTTTTGGACACAGTCCACACTCATTATATCTCTGCTAAGGTCTCAGTGTGAAGTGATTATGCAGGAGCTGGATGAACCCTGCATTTACAGAGCATCTCTCCCTTTCATGCCCATTTCCATGGCCTTTTTGGTGGTTTTAAAGAAGATAAGCAACTGCTGACCTGGCAGCTCTGGATCAAAGCTCTAGGCTCATTTTTCACAGATGTTACAAAAAATGCATTACTTGTATTTTCCACATTGAGGTTTCTCTACCTCATTTTCAGAACATTAACAGAACCTTAGGTTTGTTTTCTGAAATTAAAGGCTATTAGTGATTTCTAGAATTCCATGGTTCTTTTTGCAAAATTGCCAACTTTTGTGTGTAAAACCTGAATGACCCAGCATCCATTCCTGATGCCACATTTTGCCTTTCTGATTCAAAGAAATACTCATGCAATTCTTAATTTACATTTCCTGACATTATTCTGGTTTCTTCTCCATGATAATGTATTTTCCAACATCTTTACTTTTTAAAAAAATAGATTTTGGCATGAAACCTAATTTATGACTTTTCAAAACTCCAATACATGTGGCCAGTAGTTGTCACTTATCCAAATAATGATGACAATGATCATAGCTAGCTTTGGGAACTGCTTACCATGTGCTGGGCAACTTGCTAAGTGATTGTGTGCTTTTATTTATTTCAATCCTTGCCACTGTCCCCTGAGATAAACAGTATCACCATTCCAAGTTTAAGAACTTGACTGAAGTCACCTAGTTCACCAGTGGCAGAGCCTGGAGGTGAATTCAGAGGTGCTTGACAGTGTTCACTGTCCTAACACATCTCTGGCCCTTGGTGGCTTATTTAACTTCCCCACATAACTGAACTAGATACTCCAGCTTGTGTGAAATATTACAAATCTGCATTGTGCTGGGTTAACATGAAGGTACTCAAATGTATTTCAGTGCTGAATTTCACTTATGGTTGGATTGGATTAGGAACATTCTTAAATTATCTGCCACCATTAATCTTGTTAATGTTTGAATGTCAGTAGAAATGATTAAGAGAGTTGACAAAAATAGGACAAAATTATGGGACAAAGGAAGGCAAAGTTTGTTAGACTTTGCTGCTGTGGGCAAATATGATTCCAATGTGCTGAAGATACAGCTAGCAAACAAATCCATAGGCAGGAGTTGTTGTTACTTTATTATTTTCTTCCTATGGCTCAATTTCAAGAGTAAGAAGACAATGGTATTACTGTCCAAACACTTATTAATTGTTAATAATATGAATTATACTTTTAAAAATGTTTTATTTGTTCTAATTAGTTGTACATGACAGAAGAATGCATCTATACATTTTGATAGATCATACATGAATGGAGTGTAATCTCTCATCTTTCTGATTTTACATATTACAGTATCACATTGGTCATGCAGTCATACATGTTCATGAGGTAATAATGTCTGTTTGACTTTACTATCATTCCTTCCCTCAGACCCCTTCCCCTCCCTTCACTCTCCTCTACCTAATATAAAGTAACTATTCTCCCCTACCCACCCCCCTTATTGTGAATTAGCTTCCTCATATCAGAGAAAACATTCAGCCTTTGGTTGTTTGGGTTTGGCTTATACAAATTATACTTTAAAGTACCATGATAGATGCCCAGATACTGGCCAAGCACAAGAAAGTGGTACTTAAACTTTCAGAGAAAATGTTAAGGACCAAGGAATCACTGACTGAGAATGTTATACTAATGTGTATAAATACATATAAACTGAGTCCACTAAATTGAAAGCTTTGAACTTAACAGGTAAGATAAATTAGGGTAAGATAAGAAGGGTTCCTCCAAGATTGCTCCTTTAAAACAGGCACTAATGAGGACAATGAGATTTTTTAAAGGATTAGTTTGAAATAAACTGCAAAAAGAAACCTGATAGTGAAGAACAGCCAGACAGCAGTGAACTGGCATGAATTTCATTTTAGAAGAAGTATTTTTATCCTCAACATCATTAGCTCTGTGACTGAATCAAGAAGAACACTTGAAAATTAATTACATGTCTATTCAACAATGATTAGCTAATACACATAGGACAAGAAAAGACTCATTAGCTGAGCCTGTTAATACAAGAGCTCTGAGGTCATATAACATCAGTACAAACCTTAGTCACCATTGGGAACTGGACAATGAAGAAAGGAGGGCTGATGGAACCTGCAAGATATTTATTCATTTCAAGTATTAGCCAATGTCCCCAAGGTTGAACTAGCTCCTTGGAAGGGATAATAAAATACTCATAAGGAATAGGCTTTTCTATGAAGAAAAAGAAAACAAAACAAAACAATAACCCTAAAGCTCATCTCTGAGTCCATATTATCTATCCTAATTGCAGTTGCAGTATCAGGAAAGAGAAGAGGGCAGAAGGAAGAGGGGAGTGGAGAACTGGGGAAGGAATGAGGATGGGAGGAAAGAGGGGAAGGAAGAACTATAATAGGACAACTCCTGTTCTTCACCTAAAGTCATATCGTATTCATGGTGATCCTCCTACCCTCATATACTTGTCTTCACAGTCCTCATCAGTACCTGAACTTAGCATGTCCCTTTTATCTATTTGCTGGTTCTCAACTTTTCCCCATTGTAATGTAAGCTGCATACAGAGGGGGTGATGTCTCACTGCAGCTGTGTCGCCAGCTCCTAGAACAGGGCCTGGAGCAGTGGGCTCTCAGTACATATCTGAGAAGTGACTGCATAAGCTGTGAATTGACTAGTTAATTAATTATTTTGCTGGGGTATCAGGATATCTTGTTTACTCAAAATAGTGATATGAAAGTGGAAAGATGTTGACATTACTCCCCCAAACCTCTGCCCAATGGAGGACCACTGTGTTAAGCACGTGTGTACACACATGCATGCACACACACACACACACACACATGCAATATTTGTTTATGCAAAGGAATTTAAGCTAAAAGGAGAAAATATATTCTAATAGAAATGGAGAGACAGAAATATGTAATTTTTAATAGAATGGGCAAGATTACATTCTCTGTATTAATTAAAGAAATAAAATTAAAGCAGTAATGAGACATGAGTTTTTAAAAGTCTTCAATTTAGATATAAAAGAAAGAAATATCTGTTTTTGCAAAGCACAGAGAGCTGAGTGCTTTTGGGTGCTGGGTCAGGCATGCTCTTCACTCCATGTCATCTCAGTAGGCTGTCAACCATGGTGTCCTTCCTTCTGCCATGGAGCTAAGCCCAAGATGGTCACAGATTCAACAGAAGGAAGATAAGAAGTTGTGCTAGGGAGGCTAAATTTTCCTCTTTGGCAAATCAGTACAGGTGTGTAAAGGAGTTGTGTTAATTGAGACAAATCAATGACAAGAACTGACCCTACACCCTTCAACTGACCACAGGTACCATATCTTCCATAGATTTCCAGGGAAGGAGAAAGAAAAAGAACCCTGCCTTCTTTAATAGGCAGTGATACAAAGGATATAATATCTAAAGCAAGAAAAGAAAATTAGCCTGTAAGTATTGAGTTCCTCCCAAAACAAACCCTATAGAACCACATCATCATCTAACAGCTCTGTGAAGAAGAGATCAGGAGAAAAATGCCTCCTGGACTAAGTGCCAGGAACAGTGCTCCCTGTGTCAGTTTCTCCCTTGAAAGTCAGTGGTTTTGTTTTGTAAGTTAAAATAGATACTTATCTATCAATCTATTCATCGATTAATATCCATAGACATACAGATATATATACAAGAGAAGGCCTGAAAATTTGGTGGTTTGTATCGATATTAAAACAATTTTTAGATGGGTTTTAGTTTGGTTTGGGCGAGCAGAAGTTAATAAGATAATGACTCACATTTTACTCAAAGTCATGTAGAAATGTTCATGTTTCACTTGCTTTTTCGCTGCTAAGACTAAAGGACCCAGTCAGAATAATTGTACAGGAGGAAATTTTTATTTGGAGGCTTACAGTTTCAGAGGTCTTAGTCCATAAAAGACTGTCTCCATTTCTCCAGGCTCGACATGAGTCAGAACATCATGGCTGAAGAGTGTGGCAGAGGGAAGCAGCTCAAGTGCTGATGAGAAAGCAGTGAAACTCCACTCTCCAGATAAAAAACATACCCCATAGCCATGCCCTTAATGAACCACTTCCTCCAAACACACCCCACCTGCCTTCAGTTGCCACTCAGTTAATCCCAATTAGGGATTAATTCCCTAATTGTGTTATGGCTATAAACCAATCATTTTTCCTCCAAACCTTCTTGAATTGCCTCACATGTGAGTTTTTGAGGGAAACAACATCTAAACCATAACATTCACCTATTTTCCTAAGATAATTTCAAGTAATTAAATGGAAGTATATTTATATGCATTTTTATATATAACTTAAAGAGAATCAAAAGCAGTGTTCAGAATTTCTCAAAAAACACCCTCCTCTGAAATAGCATACATCAAATGCCATATTTATAAACAAAACATAAATTCTGAGCCTAAC
Source organism: Sciurus carolinensis (assembly GCF_902686445.1). Taxonomy (NCBI): domain Eukaryota; kingdom Metazoa; phylum Chordata; class Mammalia; order Rodentia; family Sciuridae; genus Sciurus; species Sciurus carolinensis. The sequence continues at coordinate 603,320 of NW_025920154.1, forward strand.
CACTTTGGGTGATGTGAAAGTCAAAATTTCAAGTCCCCAGAGCTTAGCTGATGACAAGAGGGTGATGGTAGCTTCGTCACTTTTAGGTGCCAGGGTAGATTTTAAAGTATTTTGGGTATGGTTCTGAGTTATATTTAATGTTACTTTAAGGTTTATGAGTTATATTTAATAATTTTTCTCCATTCTTCATTTTAGGAATTTGGGAATGGGAATGGTCAAAAACGGAAGAACCAAGGTTTACTACAGAGTGAAAGATCATGCAAAGGACTTATTCCTGTTTCTCCTCCTTGACCTTCTCTAAAAATAACAGAATAATCTCCTAAACATGTCTTAAATTGGAAAAATAAACCTTTGCTTTCATTATTAAATCTGCAGTTTCTGCAGTTTCAGAATCACTTGGTTCTAGATCTGCTTCTCTCGGGTCCTTCCTTAAAGTTTCAGGTACTTACTTCATACTGTGAGAGACAGAAAGGAAAGGAGACCAGTGATTTCTCTCATATTCAGAGGAAGATCACAAAATTTACCATTCAGACCAGAATATTTTGAAACAGATAGGAGGCACTTTTAATAATTATACTAGGACAGTACACAGGAAAATTTCTTCAGACTCCCACCCATATCCCCATAAACCTTTCTCTCTCTGATAATCTCATGGCAGAGAACCTCACCCTGGGTCAGTAGTACACTTCTTGTTCTTTTCAGTGAAGACTGTCTTCCTTCCTAGATTAACCTGGTTTCTTCATGCCCTTCATATGGTGCCCAAGGAGGTGATGCAAGCTAGTTTTTCTTTGTGTTGTTTTCATGACTTGGTGAAATTTTTAAGGTTTCCTGAGGAGTGGACTTTGTTTTGGTCTCCTACCTCTAGAGTACTTATCCCTGTAGAGTGCCAGTCATTGCCATTGATGGAAATAACGTGGAAAGGTTGTTTGTTTTGTGATTAGAAACATAACCTGTCCACTAATAGTATAAAAATTGTCTACTTTACAAATAGACCAATGGAAGAAAAAAATTTCTTTTAGAGATGTTCTGAAAAGTTTTTTTTAAGTGTTTTAGAAATGTGTCCCCTCCATGCTCTCCCAAAAGTATGACTATGATTATTCCAAATAGTGAATTAGTGTATACAGTTTATTTATTTATTTGTTTATTTATTTATGGTACTGGGGATTAAATCCAGGGCCTCACACATACTAGGCAAGTGCTCTACCACTGAGCTACATCCCTAGCTCAGATTTCATTTTAACTACTAGGTAAGAAGGTACCCCTTCTCCTACCCTGCTTGGAGCATAAGTTAATTTCAGAGTCTTCCAAGAATTACTGAAGTGTCATTGGACTCAATGTCAAACTCCTTGACTCCTTGATCGAGAAATAATGGGTTCTAAGTGGGAATTCTTTCTACCTTGGGGAATTTTTATGATTTCATGTGACATAAAAATATGAAATGTTTTATCACAGGATATTTCTGCTGCATTTCATTTATCTGGAGGTGATATTTCACATAAAATAATTTGTGTCTAGGAAGAAAAATACTTCTATATTATTTTGATAAAGGAATTCCGATCACTAAGCCTGATTCTATGACCTGAACTTAAAATTGAAGATTCTTGTAAGTCCAACAGAGACTCTCAGGGAATGGATTCTCTTGTCCTGTTTCCCCTATAGCATCCAGGTTTGGGTCTGGTGTACAACAGTCTTCTACACAACGTGCTCCTTGCTGACTGCATAGGGTGGGAGGTGGGCTTAGACGCCTATACTCTGCAGCCTTCCTGAGGACATGGTCATTGCTATTTTGCCTTTGCTTTTTGGCATTCTAGACTCCAGTGCAACCCAGTGCTGGCACTGAAGTCTGTATTGGATCACCTGTCACAGTGGGAACTTTTTCTTCACATTATCTTCATCTCAACTCAAGATCCACAAATGCTTCACATATATAAACTCTGAGAGGCTTCTTCTCTGTTTGACTTTTATCCTAGGAACAAGCCAGGAGCCACTAAATGTTACTTTTTTAAGTAGGGGAATGACAGGATCAGTCATGCACATTAGAGAAAGATTCTACTACTTTTGCAGAAGATGAACTAGCAAGGGCTGGAGGAGGGAAAGGAAACCAGTATTTGATACTGTGTACAGAATCTAATGCTGGTAGTCTGGACTAAGTGATCAGCTCTGTTTGCCTAAGTCCTACATGGAGGCAGAGGAGAAACCCTGCAAATTTGATTCTGGTGGTGAAAAATTAAAACTGCCTGAGCTGGATTCCCTAGTAGGTATGCCTCTCCCTAAAGCAAGTGAGATCAATTTGGAAGTTGCATTAAGCTCCTGAGGCCTCTAGGGTGCCATTAAACTTCTGCTTCAGCACAGTACACGGAATGGAATCTCACAGTCAATAAATGAATATAACTTATGTTGAATTCCAGCTAATGTACAGTCTTAGCAGTAGTATTAGTCTGAAAAGTCACTTGGATACCATTTGGAGTACTGAACTGTGATTTATATACTTGGTCACACCCTAGTGATTTGTATGTGCCAATATAGTTCCATGGTCTTTTCTACTTAGTTCCAAGAAATAACTTATGGAATAAAAATATTAATTTTAAAAGCATGTTTTCTATATCTTATTAGTGTTCTTGGTGAATAGGGATTATTGAGATCAGTATTTATTGCTCAAAAATGTCATTTAAATAAAAGTAGCAAGTCATAACCTAAAAACATGTAGTTTAAATGAGAGTAACAGGACAAAACCTGAAGTAATTTTTCCTATCAAGTACATATAATAGCTATAGTTTAAAAAGCATACCATACCCAAAAGAAATTTCAATTTTATTTCACAAGAAATTCATAAATTCTCATTATTTATAAATTTATTTGATATATGATGTCATTATTAATAAATCATTCTCTGACATACAAATACCTAAGGAGTCATATGCCCATGAAGTATAATGTTTAAAAAACAAAATAAAATGATATTATCCTGATAAGTCCTGTGAGGTCCTCATTCATGTCATAGTCACATTTTTATTCCCATGAAATCATTAGTATGCACCTGATATTTAAGATAGTTTTGATAAGTATGTGATTGTCACACGTAAATGAACTTAATATGGAAGACTGTCTATTGAGGTCCTGTTGCTTGTGTTGGATTATTAGTGTGAAAACTTTCTTTTGTCTGAGATGGGTAGTCTGTGAACTTTGAACAATGAATATACAAGTAAAGAAGTCTCAAATTTGAGTTTCTATGATGACCAAATTTGAAATTACCTTAGAAAGTATTTTCCTTTCTCAATAAAAATAGCTATATCTATTTAATTTGAGAAAGTAAAAAGAGGGAAAAATACAAGAATATAGTGGAAAATTAGAAAAAGATTTACTGGAACACATAATAACAGTGCCTAATATCTGTGTGATAGCATGTTCATTGAACTTTCTAAAACATTATCTTATTTTATGCTTACAAACCATCATTTACAGATAAGAAAATCATAACTTAGAGTGATTAGGTGACTTGTCCAAAGTACACATAGCTCACAAGTGATAAAACCAAAACTCTATTCTGTGTTTTCTGACTCTTGAGCCTGTAAATAAATGTTCAGTAAATAATTTACTCCATCCAAAGAGATGGAGTAGATACATCAGAAATAAACTGTATGAAATGGAAAAAAGATAGCCTCTTCAACAAATGGTGCTGGGAAAACTGGAAATCCATATGCAACAGAATGAAACTAAACCCCTATCTCTCACCCTGCACAAAAATCAACTCACAATGGATCAAGGACCTTGAAATCAGACCACAGACCCTGCATCTTATAGAAGGAAAAGTAGGTCCAAATCTTCAACTTGTTGGCTTAGGATCTGACTTCCTTAACAGGAATCCCATAGATCAAGAAATAAAAGTAAGAATCAATAACTGGGACAGATTCAAACTAAATAGCTTTCTCTCAGCAAAGGAAACTATCAACAATGCAAAGAGAGAGCCTACAGAGTGGGAGAAAATCTTTGACACTCATACTTCAGATAGAGCGCTAATTTCCAGAATATATAAAGGACTCAAAAAATCTACACCAAGAATACAAATAACCCAATCAACAAATGGGCTAAGGATATGAACAGACATTTCACAGAAGATCTACAAGCAACCAACAAACATATGAAAAGATTTTCAACATCTTTAGTAAAAAGAGAAATGCAAATCAAAACAACTCTAAGATTCCATCTCACTCCAATTAAAATGGCAATTATCAAGAATACAAGGAACAATAGGTGTTGGAGAGGATGTGGGGACAAAGGTACACTCATACATTGCTGGTGGGGCTTCAAATTAGTGCAGCCACTCTGGAAAGCAGTGTGGAGATTCCTTAGAAAACTTGGAATGGAACCACCATTGGACACAGCTATCGCACTCCTCGACCTATATACCAAAAGGACTTAAAATCAGCGTACTACAGAGATACAGCTGCAACAATGTTCATAGCTGCTCAATTCACAATAGCCAGACTGTGGAACCAACCTAGATGCCCCTCAATTGATGAATGGATAAAGAAACTGTGGTATATATATATATACCATGGAATATTACTCAGCCATAAAGAATAATATAATTATGGCATTTGCAGGCAAATGGATGAAATTGGAGAATATCATGCTAAGTGAGATAAGCCAATCTCAAAAAACTAAAGGACGAATGATCTCGCTGATAAGCAGATGAGGATATATAATGGGGGTTGGGAGGGGTTAGCGTTAGGGTTAGGGTTAGGTTTAGGGTTAGGGATAAGGAGGGTGGTAAGAATGGAGGAAGGAAGGACTGTATAGAGGGAAAAGAGGGGTGGGAGGGGTGGGGGGAAGGGGAAAAATAACAGAATGAATCAAACAACATTACCCTATATAAATTTAGATTACACAAATGGTATGCCTTGACTCCATGTACAAATAGAGAAACAACATGTATCCCATTTGTTTACAATAAAATAAAAGAAAAAAAAGAAAGAAATTTTAAAAAAAGAAAAGAAATAAACTGTGTAAGTGGTCAGATGGTTTTTTAAAAGAATGCCATGACCATCCAATGAGATGTAACCTTTTCAACAAAGAGGCTGGGAAAACTCATAAGCATGTGCAGAAGGACTGAACTAGACCCTTACCTAATACTATGTGCAAAAATGAACTGTCATTGGATCAGAGACCTGGAACTGTAAACCTCTAGGAAGAAGCTCAGGAGGAAACATTTGTGACTTTGGATTTGGTGGTGACTTTTGGACTCAGGGGCACAGGCAACACAAGAAAACAGTCTAAAAATTCCTACACTGAAAGCCACTATCAGTAGAAGATAAGACAGTGTCCAGAAGGGGAGAGAATGTTTGCAGTTCTGCATCTGATGAGGGATTAGCACCCAGAGCATGAGAATGCCTACAGCCAACAGCTCGATTAAGACGCACCAAGGATGTGAACAGACATTTCTCCAAAGGCAGCCCACACACAGCCCTGTGCTCACAAAAGCTGTTGACATCACACACTGTCCTCAGGGAGATGCAGGTCAAAACTACATCCAGGCTTCAGGAAGGCTGCAGGAAAACCCCAGGAAGAGATTTCAGCAAGTGCCGGGAGGAGGAGAAGACATGGGACCCTGGGCACATGGGGTGGGCATGTGAAGTGGCACCACTGCTGTAAAACGTATGGAAAGCCCTCGTTTAAAACAGCATTGAAGTGGTCCTCCTTCTCCACAGGTTCATCTTCTGCAGTTTCAGTTACCTCTGGCCAACCATGGTCTGAAAACATTGAATGGAAAATTTCACAAACATAATTCATAAATTTTATCTAAATGTTATTGTAGTACATTTTTATGATTTTTCTGTTGTATTACTAGTTGTTATTAATTGCTTACTGTGCCTAATTTATAAATTAGGTTTTATCACAGGTATATATGTGCCGTGTAGGAAAACACACCATGTGCGGAGTTCATACCGTCAGCATGGTCAGGCATCCACTGAGGGGGCTTGGAAGGTATTCTCCTGCAGTTGGGGGACACTACTGTACCGTGAAGTTCAGCAACTCCTCTCCCATGAACACATGCACAAGAAGAGAAGGCAGGGCCCTGAAGAGGCCTTTGTATCCAGGTTTTCTGCTGCATTATTTACCCTAGCTAAAGGTGGAAGCTCCTCGGTGTCCACTGACAGAAGAACACATAACTGGCGGCTCCTCCAGTGCCTGGGAGATGAAGACAAGAACCTGGCATTTAATTGCTGAGAGCTTTGTTAATTCGTTTCTTCCTTCTTATGGCATGCTAGATCAAGATTTTACAAAAGCGGACTCTCAGGCTCTGTGAGGGTACCAATGGCTTTATTTCTAAATTCTCTTTTGCTACCTTACACTACTTGATTTTTCTACTGAAGTTTTCTACCTCCTTACTTTAGTCTTGCTCCTCCATTTCTCAGGGTTTTCCAAAATGTCTAACATCCTTTAAGAATAGAAAAAAGTATGTTTGAGGTCAGAGGCTGCAGGTGGCCTGGGGCTTGCCGTGGCTCAGGGTGACAGTGTGGAGCTAGTCATCAGGCATGGGAACCCCAACCCCCCAGAACCTGCCAATACTGACACTAACTGGGCCACTCACCCAGATGTCTCTGATCTCTTTACAGAGGAAACAGGTGTATGCTGGGTGAATTGAGGATGAACACCTTGGGGACGCGGTTCTGTTCCTAGTGTTTGATGGACTAGACCAGGATGACCAGCTGTTCTCTGGAGACATGGGAGCTCCCCAGTTCCGCCTCCCCTGTCTCCTGCCCCCTCCCCATTGGTTGAAAGTAAAAACTCCCAGCCAATGTTCTGCTGAGGAGCACATTCTCTGCTCTGGCACAACCTCCTGTTTTCCTCTGTTACATAATCGCATGATCAACATCCAGTTTTCATCAAGACACCCAGAACCCTCATTCCCTGACGCCCTCTTCTTCCCCAGCGTGCTGGGTTCTGGCTGCTCCTCTAAGACCATTCTCGCAGGATCCAAGGGGGAGAGGAATACACATGTTTCCACTCCCTTCTGTAGGAGGAGACTTTCCACACCTGCTTCTGACCCCCCCTCAGTGAAATCAGAGAGCGGCTGTCCCACCTGCAAGACCCCTCCGCTCAGGGAGGACACCTAGCGCCATTTCTCATCTGTTCTTTCCTTCAAATTCCTTCTTTAAGAGTTGCATTTTCTAAGTCAATAGTGATAGATTTTTTAAAAAATGTCTATTCTGTGAGTAAGTTTTCCTGAGTTAGTGTATTCCTGCAAACAGCAGCAGCAGCCAAGGATGCTGACCTGTGAGTAGAAGACACTGGGGTTGGAGCAACTGTTCGTTTATTCGTGCTCCACCCCCCACAGTTCATTCTTAATTCCACATTAGCTCATTTATTTCTTTTTTAAAATCAATAAATTACAGGAGGCTGAGGCAGGAGGATTCCAAGTTTGAGGCCATCCTCAGCAACAGCAGGAGTGAGACCCTAAGAAACTTAGCAAGACTCTGTTTCAAAATAAAAAAATAAAAAGGTCTGAGGATGTGGCTCAGTGGTTAAGTGCCTCTGTGTTCATTCCCCAGTGCCAAAAAAAAAACTAAAATGATAATAATCAATAAGTCATATTATTAGTTCTTAAAAACAAAAGTTTAGACCAGCAGGAGAGGGGGCCTGAGGGCTGAGTCAGTAAAGCTATGCTGCTTTTAAAGCTTATGAGTCACCTGGGTCTTATAAATTTATTTCCTCTGTTATTTAATTAGTTAGCCAACCTTTGCCAAACTTATCTGGTATGGAGAAGAAACAATTTTCTTGATCTGGAGTGGAAGGGGCCTTTCTGCCCAAGTTTCAGAAATATTTGTTGAATAGAGAAGAGCCCTGCCTGTCTGTGCTTGCAGCAGGTTCTGTTTCAGTGTGGGAGGATCCGGGCTTCCCAGCCTATGAATGCTTCATCCAGCAAGAGGCCCAATGCCGCTTATAGGTAGAAGCCACCTCTCAGCATTATCCAGAGCCTGCCAGCCTTGCAGGTCACTGCCTGGAGTGGGGTAAGTGGCAGGATGTAAACCAGAGTCCTGGTGGAGTGGCCGGAGAGGATTTGCTCCTGTCCACTAGGTGGAGGGGAGAAGGTCAAGTTGGCTCAGGCCTTCCGAGTGGGGCTGCAGGTCTCATGGCACACACTGCTGCCTGACCTGTGGTTAGCACTCAGGAAACAAGGCGTGGTGGCTGCTCACTCCCCCCATGCTCTCCTTGGTGGGTGCTCCTGGGTTCTCCCCATGGTGTGTGTTGTTTGTTTTTGTTTGTTGTAGTGCTGGGGATCATGGCCAGGGCCTCATGCACACAGGGAGAGTGCTGGGTCACTGAGCCATTCCCCCACCCTTTTACATTTTTTTTTCTATTGTTGACTTAGTGCTTCTATTCTTTTTAACATTACATTAGATATACTTAGAAATGAAATGGTCTTTAGTAATGCAGTTTTTACTTGAAGATGTCCCTATTGCTGAAAGACAAAAGTGAACAATTTGTAATGATGGAGTGGACCATCCCAAAGATGTAGGCATCCTCGCCATGCGGGGACCGGACAGCACAACCATGGTGCATTAGCAACAGCTGGCAGCTGTGATGGGAAACCGACCCACAGAAGCATGGGTGGGAGATGGCTGACCTCTCAGCCCTGGACAGCACAGACGTGAGCCCCAGGGCAGGGCAGCCATGAGGGGAAGCTTGGGCAGCTCACCTGTTCACTCTGTAGCTGCTCCCTGTAATCCTGGAGGCGCGACTTCCATTTGTTACTGATGCTAGTGATAATGACAGTGCCACTTGTGCCAAGATGTTCTGGCAATGGAGTGCTGGAGAGAGCATGTGGTGTCCACCTGGCCCCACTGGATGATGGACAGTTGTAGCTGCAGATGGGCCACTTGCTCCAGAATTCCTGCAGCTCCCACACTGGGACCCACCAGAGGCCCCAGGACGCACCCTTGTCTACACAGACAGATGTCTTAGGACTACAGGGTCTTACAGGTCATGTGAGTCAAGTGACTGGCTTTCTCGTGTGCTTTAACCTGCACCATGGGGTCTCTGGGCTATGTGGACTCAGCCACAGGCTGCTGTATCACAGCCAGGTGCCACAGCACACCACACACTTTGGGACACTCTCAAAACCAGCAGCCTCCACTCCACCAGTGGAAGGTCAAAGTTGTGTCCCCTGGAGCAGAGAGAGAGGCCCAGACCCCGAGGGCTTGTGGCTGGGTTGGTGGTAGGAGTTCAGGGTACAAAGGCTGGTGACGTATGTAAAGGTGCATCCACACCTGAACACCTCCCCAGGGAGACTGCTCTAAATCTTTCCAACCTCATCTCTATCATCTCTCACTTCCTGGGCACATGTAGTCTTCCAGAGCGGACTCTTCCCCATTATTTTTTTCCTTTTTGCTGATCAGATGTAAGTAACATCATGTCACAAGTACGCTGGACCGAGATGACCCTCTGTAGCGACCCAGGCAGGCTCAGGTCTTCATCAGGACTGCATCATAAGGGGACAGCAAACAGACCCCCATCAAGACTGTGGGCTCTGCTCTGTTGTCCACCGTGTCCTGTGCACCTCTCTGACTTGCCTCTGATGGGCTGAGAAGCATCAAACCTTTCTGACCAGCAGCTGCACACAGCATGCCTGTGGTCCATGGTGACCCGCAGCCAAATCATGCGGCACCACAGGACACCCAGGCCACTGCTCAGGTCTACTGTCATTGGTCACACCCCACCCAGGTTTGTAGAGGTTGGATTAGGGAATCAGGCCATCTGGGTCGGGGACACCTGCCTCAGCACTCACCCTTAGAAGCAGCTGGTTTGTGTTCACCCAGGAGGAAACAGTGGAACTCCTGTCTGGTCAGGGGTGGCAGACAGTTTTGGAGATCTTCCCTGCAATGGTGGGCCTTACTCTTCAGGTCAGAAGCATAATTTGCATGTAAGAATTTCATCTTTTAAAGTATAAAACTCAGTGAATTTTGACAAATATCTCAAGTGAGCATCATCGGAATCAAAATTTCATTTCTATGATTCAAAATAGTCTGTCACACTGCTTATTTTCAGTTGTCTGAACTTAGCCAGCTCCTAGCAACCATCTGCCTGTTTTCTGCCCTGGACCTTTGTGTCCTCTGGAATTTCATGGAAATGCCATCATGGAGTATATAGTCTTTCATGTGGGGCTTCTCTCACTTGGCATGATGCTTTGGAAATTATGTCGCATATATCAAGCAAAATTAGCTAACTCTTTGTTGTTGCTGAGTATCATGTGGTCTGGTAGTTTTATCATAATTTGTCCATCTATTCATCAACTGATAAACACTTGGTTTGGTTCCAGTTATTTTTTATTATGAATTAAACTGTAATGAACACTTTTGTCCAAGTTTTTTTATGGCTATATGTTTTAATGGCTCTTGGAAGAATATCCAAGGGTGAATTCCTGAGCTGCAGAATAAATGCACCTATTTCCCAAGTGGCTGTGCCATCTCCTATCCCCACCAGCCCCACGTGATAATTCTGGTTACTCAGCACTGCCAATGCTTTTTATTCAGGTAGTTCAGCACCAGTCTTATTGTCACGTCAGCTCCTAGATATCTGATGACTACAGACATTGAAAATGCTTTCATATGCTTATTGGAGATTTGTGTGCCTATTTAGGTGGAGTGCTTGATCAAATAGTTCGCCGGTGTTCTTAGGGAGTTGTAAGGATTTTTCATAAACAATGGAGATGTGCTCTTCACCACATAGGTTTGTGCACATTTCCTTGTACTCTGTGGCTCGTCTTTCATTTTTGAAGCAGTGCCTTTCAAACAGCAGAAGTCATGAAGTTGGTTGATTTAATTCTATCACTTATTTCCTTTATGTTTTCTGCATTTATTGCCCAATTGATCCAGGGTACAAGAACTTTCTTCTATGCATCTCATAGTTTTCTCTCTTATGTTTAAATCTATGGTGCATAATGAGTTAGTTTTTATGTATAGCTTATAGATCAAGGTCCCACTTTTGGTAGTTGGATATTGAATAGTTCTGGGACATTTGTTTGAAAGGTTTACCTCTCCACTGAATTGTGTTGCCCCCTTGACCAGGGCAATCTGAACACGTTCGTGCATCTGTCTTATCTGATCTTGCATGCTTTCATATTTGCTGAATACCTGCCCTCAGGCCACTGCCCTGTTCTCCTGGTTACTGTGATTTATGATAAGACCTTCAGGGAGGCAGTGAAGGTCTGCCACTGAGTTCTTCTTTTAAAAATTGTTCTGGATCTAGGGTTGGTCCTTAACAAAAATAGGATGCACAGCACTGCCGTCCAGACCCTCCCCAGGCTGTAGGAGAAGGGCATGCTCTGGGTGGGAGGAGAAAAATATCTACCACGCTTTGGCACTGATTTAAAACCAAAACAGGCTCACAGGTTCTAGCTCTGAACACACCTTTTTCCTGCCTTCCATGTCAATACATGGAAAATGAGTTTTCTGTACCCCAACTCTTCTTCCTGGATCCCAGGTAGCCTTTCGGTTTTCACTCCAGGCACCAGATAAAGGAAAAACAGGTGGGGGACATGAGTGAGGTCTGCAGAAGAGAATCTGGTGGGAAAAGTGGGCTGGGCAAAGGCAGGGCTGAAAGACAGTGTCGGGAGGTCAGACACGAGGGAGAGGGCGACCACCGAGCAGTCTTCAGGGGCCCTCCCCAAACCAGGCCACCCACCATCCTCCCCACTCAGCCTCCAGATGGGCTCAGAGCTTTGGCCAACAGAAGGACACCCTCTGTCACGAGCTCCCCTGTGCTCCTTCTGCACTTTCTAACAGAGTAGGAGATCCTGTGTATAAAAGGAGCTTCCCTGGGATGTCCAGAGATTCTACAGTAAACAGTCATCAGTACCTAGTATCTGAGTGTTCCTAGACCAAGCTCTGCAAGGCTTAAGCATTTCAGAAAACCAAAAATTAAGTAGTCAACAGCCATTGATGGGTCATTTTTCTCCATCCTCTCTGGAACGTGTGTACCCTGTTTAGATTGTCAGACAAATACTTCCTGGTTAAGTAAGGAGAGCCCACATCAGTGAATCTGATCTACTTTTAATGGTCAATGTTTAATGACAGTGTGTTGCCACAGGGCAACTGGACATGGCAGGTAAATTACAAGATGACCCACTTCCACCTGAGCTGGGCCCTCTGCCCCGTCTCTGCTCTAGTTTCTGTGGTTCCTTGGTGTGTTCCTATGGCCACACACTTCATCATTGTCAATCATGCAAGCTTTAACATCTAAAGTTAAAGGTAACTCAAGGGTTTGAATGACCTGGGTTCCTTGGTTCCTAAAGCTTAAATCCTAAAAGGTCCTGAGAGTTGCTGGACTTCTCTTCCTTCCTGTTACCTCACTGGATGAGTGAGTGCTGGAAAACTGGGGGCACAAAAGTCATCTTGACCAAGAGGCTGTTACTGGGCTCTGGGAATCTCAGATTTAGAGGGAAAATGACAGGGCAGTATAGTGGGCTTGGGGTCCCTGACAGTCAGGAGTTGGAAGACTGGAGAGAGCGGGATTGGGTTCAAGGAGGCTGAGGGAAGAACACCAGTGGGGACTCTATTTCCCCCCTGAGCCAGCTCTGGGGCTCAGCCTTGGGACACACACCTCCCTCATCTACTTACTACGTGGAAAGTGTCTTCCATGTAGGAAGAGTCTCCCATTCTGCTAGTGAAAATAAGGGACTCAAAATATTAGTGGAGACTGGTAGAGGGGTCTCAGTACTTCACAGTCCATCAGCAAATGGCACCTCCAACTCTTCTTGGGATCAGAGACACCAGTTATAGAATAGGCACAGGGAAGTTGTGTGGGGCCAGGCAGACCTCAGAGGGACCGTGACAGAAGAGGAACTGGGGGAGCAGCTGGTACAAGACTGTGGAGCTAAGGAGCTCAGAAGACAGGGGCCCTTCCACCCTGGCCACACTGTGTCCCCAGGGACTGCAGTAGAGCAGGCCTGCCTGCTGTTCAGGCGGGACACGAACAGACAGAGAGCTCAGAGTGGGCACTCCAGAGCTACACAAAGCTGCCACACAGGCATCTGTCCCTGGGCCTCGCTGCTTCCCATCTTCTTTGACTTCATGGCACAGACTTTGTGTGCAAAAGACCATATCCCCTGAAGCCACCAGGGCACTAAAAATTCCAGCCCGGCCTTCAGCCGTTAACCTAACTGTCAGGAAGAAGGCACAGTTTTCATGTTTTCATTCAATTCAACAATTCACAGAAAGTCACACTAATGACTGCACAGGGGAAAACTGCTAGCCAAGAACAAAGATTTCTGTACAAGACAGTTAAAATACCACTTTAATGATCAAGGAGAATTGTTCAATACTTCTCCTAAATTCTATCTTCATGTGCAATGCAAGATTAAACTGGAAAAAATGATCTATTTCCTTCTTGTCATCATTTTAAAAATAAAGTCTCTGACCTTGGCTCAACATGATCTGTGATTACAGCCTGAATGATGACCCTGGAGCTGCTCCAGTTAACGCCCACTGCCTGGGGCAGGGCTCTCTAAGCATTCCCGGCTGAAGAGGACGAGCGGGTGGTTGAGGTTCCTGGGGCCCGTGGTGGCTCCCACAGCTTGACCTCGATCTTGCTGTCACTGAAGGCTTCCACCTTGGTCTCCTCTACCGGGTTCTGTGTCCCAGACAGCTTTGCCTTCTTCTGCATCATCGTAATCCCCGAGTGTCCAGGCTGCCGCACTGGGGAGAAGTGTTCTTTTACTAGGCAATAGCAAAAGGCAGACAAAAAAATTTTTTTGAAGTTCTCATTCATAAATGAGTAAATGATGGGATTGCAGATGGAGTTGGAAAAGCCGATGATTTGCAGGATAGCAAAGACCATCTTGATGGTGATGTCATCGTACTCCTTTTTGAAATTACCTGGAATAAAGCAATACTTTAGAATGCTAGTTTGTCTTTCATCAAGGATTAAACAGGCTGCGGCTCGTGCCCTATCTTCACTACAAACTTACATTTACACAGTGGGTAGAGGCCTGGAAACTCTCAAGACCACTTGGGGAGACACCTGGTATCTGAATAAATGACCTCTAGGATGGGGCTGCATTCTTAGGAAACTTAGCCCTGCATGCATACACATGTGGGCCCTGGTGCTCACACATGGACTGTCCTTCAACCCAAGGCTCCAAGTGTCCTGCCATTTAGAAGCGACGGTCACCTGTGAATGTTTGCTAGTGTTCCAAGAACAGGATTACACCAAGACACCCCCTGGGTCCTGGGTCACCAGGTAGGATTCACTGAGGGTCTGACTGAAATCCTCAGCCTCACTACACTATGCTGGGAAGAATGGTATTAAATAAAGAAGGTCTGTGAGGTGCCAGCCTCAACCAGGTTACCAGGGAGAAGAGCAGGGGTCATGGGGGAGAAGAGTCGCAAAGCTTCTCTTTGTCTTCATGATTATCGACAACTTGGTCACAGTCGTGCCTACTTGCCTCCCACACAATGACTGGCAGTGCTCAGCCTGAAGGAACAGCATTCTGTATTTGGTATGTAATTATTCAAGTGGGGAGAACAAATCCCACAGACTCCTCTCCCATCAGCAGTCCATGAACAAGAAGCCCTCACCCAGCAAGGACACTCACTGTACTCATTCATCCTGTGGATGACATGGAACGGCACCCAGCACATGGCGAAGAGGGCAACTATCATCACCATCATGATGACCGCTCGCTTCTTACTCCTAGACCCACAGGGAGACACTGGTTGGTCATCCTGCCCTGGCAAGGTGTCCCCCAATGGCATCCATCAAGGGTGTGCTCACTGCGAGCTGGTGCTTGACTGGTGACTGGAAAGACTCTGCCACGTGCCTTCCTGTCAGACCACCACACAGGTGCAGCCAGAGGCACAGAGAAGCTGAGGTCCTTTGCCAAGTCTGAGGGCCAACAGAGGAGTGCTTTGGATTTGAATTTAGGCCATCTAACTTCAGCAGCCACGCTCTTATTCACTGCATGTGGAAGACCATTCACACCCTTAACAGTAAAATGTTCATGTCTATGAAATGTGTGAGCCTCAAGGACAGGACAAAAGCGCAGCCTGTTATTCAGTCCAAGGAACGAGTTCTTTACGAAGGTGGGCACTAGGGGGCACTGCACACTCGGACTGACGGAAGCCCATGGACTCGCTCGACCTCTCAATACTGGGCATTGCTTAGCATTCTAAGAGTCATGAAGTACAGACTGTAAAATAAAACACGTGGACGGCCAGTGTCATAGCAGTAAGTAGTATTTTAAAATGCTATTAGTGAATCAGATCAGAAAGTACAGCCTTGATACAAATAAAGTATCAATAATACTAATTTTTTAAAAATAACATGCTCCAAATATCATGCTAAGTGAAATGAGTCAATCACAAAAACCAAAGGCCAAATGGTTTCAATGACATGTGGGTGTTGATCCATAATTGGGGGGTGGCAAGGGAAAAATGGAGGAACTTTGGATTGAGTAAAGGGGAGAGATTGGGAAGGGGATAGAGCATGGGGTGGGAAAGATGGTGGAATGAGATGACATCATTACCCTACGTACATGTATGATTACACCATGGTGTGACTACATTGTGCACAACCAGAGAAAGGAAAAGCTGTGCTCCTTTTGTGTACAATGAGTTGACATGCATTCTGCCATCATGTATAACTAACTAGAACAAAGAAAGATAATAAAATACGGTGCTCCAGTTTGGAAGGATTTTCACACATGCTGTTGCATGTATTTGAGTGACATCCTTGGTGGGGAGAAGGATGGAGGTATCAGGCCCGTCTGACTACGAGGAAAGCAGGCGCCTCTCTCCAGCGTGCTGGCCTACACCATGGCTGGCCAGCCTCTGAGAGAGCCCCAGGGGACCACAGGTCCTGACACCAGCCCTCAGCTCCCACCAACCCATCTTCACACACAGATAACAGTGCAACTGTGTTCCCAGTGCCAAGGAAGTTTCTATCTATAGCGGGAGCTTCTGTTCTGATCTCAGAGCTGGTGACCTTGCTCTTCCTGCCTCACACACCATCTCATAAAACCTCAGGATTTGTAGTCCAGCCATGCTCTACCTTTGAACTAAGAATGATGCTTTGACTAAATCGCCGAGGGCTCTGGATCTCTGGCGAATGCCCTACCCCCAGCATAACTGAGTGAGATCACTTAGAGAGAGAAGAGCATTTCGTGGGACCGACTGGGTGATCTTGGACTTTTCCTTCCCGTGAATGGTCCAGAGCACAGAGCCATCCCCCACCATCTTCTTGACCCAGAGCATGTAGCTGATCTTGCCGTAGAGGACCAGCATGAGGAGCAGCAGCAGCAGCAGCAGGAAGAGCGAGACCAGGATGAAGGTGGTGTAGGCCCTCTGGTGCACTGGGCTGGCCCACTCTTCCAGGCAGCACACATGCTCTTGGTCATAAAGGAAGTCATACTTGACCTTTACAAGAACACAGAGGGTCAGGAGGGCCAGCAGGCAGCAGCCCGAGGGTGGAAGCTGCCGAGCTGGGCCCCTCAGACTCGACGGTTGGCCTCTCCCTGAGAATCACCTTCTCACTGATATTTGATTACAAAGTAGTTTCCCACACAACTGCTCAAGATCTTCAGAGTTTTGTGCTTTTACTATCATTTTTTATCTTTCTCCACCCTTGTTTCCATGGACCACAAACTTTCAGTTGGCTGAAAAAGCACAATTAATAAAGTATAGGTTGGAAACATTTTGTGTGAGAGGCCAGCAAGCTCGATATTCACTGAGGTAATTAATTGACCTTTTCTTTCTTAGTTGCTGAGGAACCAGGTCTGGGGAGTCCTCAGACTCCTGTCTTGCCATGATGGAGGCAAGGTGGTAGGAATGCACAAGAGAGGAACAGACCCCTCAATGACAGATCAAGTCAGAAGCTAGGCAAGGGCCAGTCTTGCTCTGTACACCTCAATCATGGAGACCAGCACTAATCCATTCCGAGGGCTATACCCGCCCGGTGACCTGATGATCACCCCCACAGCCCCACCTCTGGAGTTTTACCTGTCCCCATGGCCACAGTGAGGCCCAGACCTACAACACTAGAGCCTTCGGAGGGCTCTCTGGGGCCAGATCCAGACAGCAGCAGCTGTCTTCTCTGGTCCTGGGTTTCTACACCCATAAAACATAGAGAAGGACAGCAGTACGTGTCTTGTAGGACCCGCAGCAAGCATCTGCCTGAGGACAGTGTTTGGACTCCCTGAAAACTCACTCACGGCTATCGGCCATGCCAGTACTGCCAGCAGCAGCAGCAGCAGCAGCAGCAGCATCTGGACAGCTTCAGCCCAACTCCCAGCATGCCACAGTGCTGCTTTGGTTCAGTTGGCGTCTGGCCTCCTGGGACTTTGTTCTGGAGACCATCAACTTCCAGTTCTGAGGACTACAGTCTATGCTCTGTTTGGTTTTCTTCTTATCGGCTGCTCTACAGCTGTCTTCTTTAAACTTGGTTTGCAAGGATTCCTTCTTCAGTTTCCTTAATTTCACAACTTCTTATCCCTTGTGTTTTATCCTTGTTTTTGCATGAATCTTTTCCAAGTATCTTCTCCAAGATAAAAAGCAAGTCAGCTCCAGCTCCTGGGCCTCTGCATGTGGCTACAGCTGGGAATTCCATCAGTTCACGTTCCTCAGGAGTGCTAAGACCGGCTTTCTCAACCTCTGGCATCCACCTGCTGTTGACATTGCCAGTCTGGTTTCCACTTGACTCTGGGATCTCCTTGCAGCTGGATCTCTGGGCACATGGGAAACATGTGTGGCTGCCTCATCCTCCTGGGGCCCTGCGAGCCTTCTGCACTGGAGATGTCACTGCCTCATCTCTGCGCCGTCTGGTGCTTTGGTGGGGAGTCCCACTGACCAGAGGCTGGAATCCTAGATGGATCATCCCAGGAGCACACCTTCCGTTCATATGGATTGTTTTGTTTGTAGATTCTGTCTGTGGGGATGATTTTTCTTCGTCTTCCAAAACTTTATATGTAATTTCAGCAATCATGTATTTTTTACTTTTGAGGGCTTTATCTTGCTCTTGAAAAAGTTCTTTTCAGAGTAGCTTGCTGGTGACTTACCAGGTCAGGATCTTCTTAAACCCAGACGTCCTCATTTTGTGTCAGGAACCTCCCCTGAAAATGAGGCAGTCAGTGTGGGTGGCCCATTTCCCTTAACTTAAGACTCTGAAGAAATTCCAACATGTTTCCTTACATGTAACAGAAACAGAAGGACCACCACTTCACAGACAAGATGCCTGAATCGCTGCTCCATGATTAAAGGACTATAACGATGCTGCTGTCACCTGCAGGTGTGCAGTGCCAGACACACACAGTGCTCACTGTGACCAGGAACACTGTTTCCCACAGGGAGTGGCAACCAGACACAGTCATCAATAAGTGCTTCAGAAAAAAACCAGTAAAATCTGCAACTAATACAGGGCAATTGCCTGGGATGACCTGATATTATTCCTAAAGGAAAGAGTATACTGGAAACCTGACGAAGCAGGGAGGTTGGGATGGTCATGGGAGATTGGGTGGAAATAGGGCAATTTCAGGCTGAGACATCTGCATGGCTCTTCATGGGAGATCCTCAGTGCAGGATGAAGAACTGGAACTGAGTTTTTCTTGCTCTGCTTAGTCTGGTCTTGGAATTCTCTGCATGGTGCAATAGGAAACATCAGTCAGTCCCAGCCCACCAAGTTCAAGGGCATCATTCATCACAGCTCAGATTATTTTTAGTTTGACTTAATGCCTCCTGGGTATCATCGCCATGACTGACTCTCTTGGACTGCTGTTCTGAACAAGCTGGGTACCTGTGTTCTCAGCATGGCATTTAAAGAGTCTTTAACCTCTTCTCCCATCTCTTCTCAAAGCCCATTTTCTCTGCATGAGCCGAGCAGCTCACAGTGAGTAAGCTGGTGGGGTGCTTTCTTCTCCCCATCAGCCATGTCTGGCACTCTCAACCCTAGGGAAACTTCCAGCCACACTGCTCAAAGCAAGCACTTGTGCTTCCAATGTGCTTCCAACCTTTTGGAATACAACCAGAGAATTCTCCTCTCTGTTGCTGTTTAGAAGGTTGCATTGAGTTGGGGACATGCAGTTTTCTCATATGCCCATCAGCTAAAAATTGTCATGCAAGTGGCAGGTTGCAGAAGCCAACATGAATTTCACTGGAGAAGCAGGACTTGTCACATAGTTAAGACAGGAGCCTGACCTGATGGGCCAGAGCACACAGCCCTGTACCTTACCTAGGATACTTCCTTGACTCCTTTCTGAGAGCCATCTGCATGTGTATCTGAGCCAGAAAACAGGCTCTCCAGAGTTCAGCTGTCTATTCTAGGTTTTTTCATTTTTCTAATAGTGACAAGTGCCATAAGGAAAATAACTGTGTCGCTTTTCTACTTTCCACTAATAACAGCAATTAGACCTTTCCAATAATAGAAAGAAAATAAGCCCAGGTTAGTCATGAGGACAATAATGCAGAAATGACGTGTTCTGCTATGTTCAGAATTTTTCAGAGATGCAGCGTGAAATATTGAGGAGGAAACCCATGTACTGGCCAAGAAGTGGAGAGGGTCCAGGCCAGGGGATAGGGATTTACTGAAGGTGGTGACCAGGTGGTCATGTGTGATGAATGGAGTGTGAGCATGTGCTCAGCAGCTCATCAGACACAGCAGCTCTGAGTTAGCATTACCTGGTGTGAAAGAGCAGCGTGCTCACATAATACAGATCATTAAGTCCACTTGGAAAGGGTGTTTACAGGATGCAACAGAAAACTAACTAAAGTTACACAGTAAACAAACAAGGGAGTCGTTTCTATTTTGTTAGAGATAGAAACCATGCCAGATGCCATACACTAAGTGATCATCATCACAATAAATAAGCTCAATTCTCTATTTTTTCTCAATATTAATTAGGATATTTTAGGTGACAAGGAATACAGAGTTCAACTTGGGAGGTTTGAACACTGCGGGAATGTATTCTTCAACAACACGACCCGGCAGGACAGCTGCGCACAGCCAGGCTCCCTCCACCCTGCCACAGGGTCCTCGGTGTGCCTCTGCTTTAGTTCCTAGATGGTCACTTGTGTACACAGGATGACCACAGCATCTCCAAGCACTGCATCCCAGCATCATTCTGAGACCCAATGGGGAAAGAAAGCACAGACATTCCAGGAAAGCCTCAGACCAGAGGGCCAGAATCTGCTGACCACCACTGGCAGGGAAAGTTAAATGTGGACACTGACCTGGTAGCTCGGATCTTGAGGGGCCTTTTTGGGTCTTTACACGTGGAACCCACCTGCCTTCATGCTGCAAGCACAGTGCCGTGATGTTGACTATCACCAAAACAATATGCAGGTTATTGAAATGTCAATCAAAATCCTAGAAGAATTTTTTTGGAAGTTGAAAATGCATGTACAAAAGTAAAGGTCCCCAGGTCCGCCTCCGTGGTGAGGAGGAGGAGGAGGAGGAGAAGGAGGAGGAGGAGGAGGAGGAGGAGGCGGAGGGAGAAGGGGGAGAAGGAGGAGGAGGAGGAGGAGGAGGGAGGAGGAGGCGGAGGGAGGAGGAGGAGGAGGCCCCGCCGCGGCCTTCACCTCCGCCAACAGGGCTGTCCCTGTAGCTCCCGATGGAGTTTGAGGCTGTGAAACCGCCGCCAAGCTCTGCCCCTGCGAGACTAGGCGCCTCTGTCGCTGAGCCGCGCCATCTCAGGGCTCCCGGGAGTGACCCTTAGCGACCCCGCCCGGGGTCCCTTCAGCTTACAAAACACTACACAGCAAAATAATGATCTGCTAGACTGCTAACCCAAGCATCCAGCTTCCACAGTGCCTGTGCAGGCAACTGCTATAATGAATTTGATGAGAATGTGCACAAACCCATCAGTTTAGGTTGTTCACACACTGTTTGCAAGACCTGCTTGAATAAACTTCACCGAAAAGCTTGTCCTTTTGACCAGACTGCCATCAACACAGACATTGATGTACTTCCTGTCAACTTCACGCTTCTCCAGTTAGTTGGAGCCCAGGTACCAGATCATCAGTCAATAAAGTTAAGTAGTCTAGGTGAGAATAAACACTATGAGGTTGCAAAGAAATACATTGAGGATTTGGCACTCTACTTAAAACCACTAAGTGGAGGAAAGGTGTAGCTAGTTCGAACCAGAGTGCACTGAGCCATCAATGCAAGGAAAACTGGTGACACTTGTGAAATGTCAACTGGTGGGGGAAGAAGATTGTGTCAGAGCCATGCGAGCAGCCCGGTCACTTGGAGAAAGAACCGTAACAGAATTGATATTACAGCACCAGAATCCTCAGCAAGTGTCTGCCAATTTGTGGGCCACTGTCAGGGCTCGAAGATGCCAGTTTCTAGGGCCAGCTATGCAAGAAGAGGCCTTGAAGCTAGTGTTGCTGGCATTAGAAGATGGTTCTGCTCTCTCAAGGAAAGTTCTGGTACTTTTTGTTGTGCAAAGACTAGAATCAAGATTTCCTCAGGCATCAAAAACAAGTATTGGTCATGTTGTGCAACTACTGTATCAAGATTCTTGTTTTTAGGTTACTAAAAGAGATGAAGATTCTTCCCTGATGCAGCTAAAGGAGGAATTTCATAGTTATGAGGCACTGTGCAGAGAACATGATGCCCAAATTGTTCATATTGCTATGGAAGCAGGACTCCATATTTCACCTGAGCAGTGGTCCTCACTTTTATATGGTGACTTGGCTCATAAATCACACATGCAATCTATCATTGACAAGCTGCAGTCCCCAGAATCATTTGCATAGAGTGTCCAGGAATTGACAAAATTGTTTCGCAACGAACAGGCGACCAGCTAACTTGAATAGACTGAGGCCTCATTTAGAGCTTCTTGCGAACATAGACCCTAATCCACATGCTGTTTCACCTACTTGGGAGCAGCTAGAAAATGCAATGGTAGCTGTTAAAACAGTGGTTCATGGCCTTGTGGACTTCATACAAAATTACATTAGAAAAGACCATGAAACACCTCAACCTCAGCCGAACAGCAAATACAAGACTAGCATGTGCCGAGATTTGCGACAGCAAGGGGGTGTCCACCAAGAACAAATTGTACGTTTGCCCAATCTCAGGAAGAGCTTGAAAAGTATCGATTAAGGAACAAAAAGATCAATGCGACTGTAAGAACATTTCCTCTTCTAAATAAAGTTGGTGTAAACAACACTGTCACAACCACAGCCGGAAATGTCATTTCTGTCATAGGAAGTACTGAAACAACCGGGAAAATTGTTCCAAGTGCAAATGGAATATCAAATGCAGAAAACAGTGTCAGACATAGTACTGACAGTACTTTAAAAGCTCTGGAGTCTGTGAAGAAAGTGGGGAAGGTTGGCACTAATGGTCAGAATGCTGCTGGGCCCTCTGCAGAGTCTGTAACTGAAAATAAAATTGGTTCTCCACCCAAGACTCCTGTAAGTAACATAACTGCTACCTCAGCTGGGCCCTCTAATGTTGGAACAGAACTAAATTCTGTGCCTCCAAAATCCAGCCCATTTATCACTAGAGTACCAGTATACCCTCAGCATTCTGAAAACATTCAGTATTTTCAAGATCCAAGGACTCAGATACCCTTTGAAGTCCCACAGTGGCTCCCTGTGTTCCTCGCTTTGTGAGACCCAATAATGTTCCAGAGTCCTCCTTCCCACCTGCTTCCATGCCATATGCCGATCATTACAGTACATTTTCCCCTTGAGATCGAATGAATTCTTCTCCTTACCAACCTCCACCTCCACAGCAGTATGGACCAGTTCCTCCAGTACCTTCTGGAATGTATGCTCCTGTGTACAACAGCAGGCGCATCTGGTGTTTACCCATGTACCAACAAGATGACATTATTAGAAGCAATTCTTTACCTCCAATGGATGTGATGCACTCATCTGTCTATCAGACATCTTTGCAGGAAAGATATAACTCATGAGATGGATATTATTCAGTGGCTTGTCAGCCACCAAGTGAGCCAAGGACAATGGTGCCTTTACCAAGGGAAACTTGTGGTCATTTGAAGACCAGTTGCGAGGAGCAGATACGAAGAAAGCCAGATCAGTGGGTACAGTACTGAAAGCACCTGTGTCTTCAACTCTTCCTGCAGCAACACAGTCACCAACACCACCTTCTCCTCTATTCAGTGTAGACTTCCACACCGATTTCCCTGAGCCTGTGAGTGGTACAAAATTTGAAGAAGATCATCTTTCCCATTATTCTCCTTGGTCTTGTGGTACCATAGGCTCCTGTATAACTGCTATCGATTCAGAGCTGAAAGATGTAATTGCTAATTCAAATGCTGTGTTAATGGACCTGGACAGTGGAGATGTTAAGAGAAGAGTGCATTTATTTGTAACTCAGAGAAAGACAAAAGAAGAAGATCCAATAATTCCCTTTAGTGATGGACCTATTATCTCAAAATGGGGTGCAATTTCCCAATCTTCCAGGCTACTGCTTCCCAAGGAAGTGCAACTAAGCCCATCAGTGTATCAGATTATGTCCCTTATGTCAATGCTGTGGATTCAAGGTGGAGTTCATATGGCAATGAGGCCACATCATTAGCACACTATATTGAATGGTATAGATTTATTGTTACTGATTTATCTGGTCATAGAAAGCATTCCAGCACTGGAGACCTTTTGAGCATTGAATTTCAGCAGGCCAAGAGTAACTCATTACTTCTTCAGAGGGAGGCTAATGCTCTAGCCATGCAACAGAAGTGGAATTCCCTGGATGAAGGCCGTCACCTTACCTTAAATCTTCTAAGTAAGGAGATTGAACTGAGAAATGGAGAGAGTGATTATACTGAAGATGCAGCAGATACTATGCCTGATAGAAATATTGAGTTAGAGCTTTCAGCACTTGATACTGATGAACCTGATGGACAAAGTGAACAAATTGAAGAAATCCTGGACATGCAACTTGGTATCAGTTCTCAAAATGATCAGTTGCTGAATGGAACTACAGTGGAAAATGGGCATCCAGTCCAACAGCACCAGAAGGAGCCACTAAAGCAGAAGAGACAGAGTTTAGGGAGGAAAAAAAACAATTCTGCTGGTAACTTCTTGCTTTAACCAGCCACTTCCAGTGTATTAGCAATGCAAGTTGCCTCCCCATCACCACATCTGTCAGTGTTGGCAACCTCATTCTGTTATGTCCGAAGATAAAAACGACTTTTTAAAATCTGTTGCAAATGGGAAGATGGTTAACAGCTGAAAGGAGGTTCATCTTTCAATTTTGTGAGCACACCATGGAAGCATTTACACTAGCTTTTTATATGTATAATATATATTATATAATGTATATTTAAAAAAAAAGATATTACTGGGGGCATCCATTTCCTGTGGACTCTTTGATACTTCAAGCCCTCTTGCATTACTAGCATTATGAAAAAAAAATAAAATTTACTTTACTAGGGTAATACGTTCACTTTCCAGAAGTGATTGGAATTTGGACAACATTTAACTTAAGCTTCAAGCAGCTTTTTATGAGTTTGTAGCAATCCGGTGCAGTAACTGAGCCATTTCCTATTATAAATGACTTCTATAGAAAATTAACAACTCAGTTGTTAAACTAGCAGGATCCTACAATGATACATCTAGTGAAAGCAGACTTAATTAACTTATTTATTTCTATTTTATGTTTCACTGAGAGAAATTTCCATCTCATTCCAGCTGCTTTATTTATCTTTTTCATGGGACTTTGCATGATTTTTTTTCCTTTTTTTTCCCCCTTTATTTAATTTCAAAGAGTAGAGTTAGACGTTCTTACCATAGAATTTTACAGGGTTATATACTAGCTTTCTTTACTGCATTATATGTAGGAGTGTGGTGCAGTGCTTTTATCTGTAGCATTTAATTTTTTTTTATTTTCCATTTCTCAAGAATAGTTTCTGCTTTATTAATATTTACACACAGGCTACTTGTTGAAGTAATTATTTAAAAATATAACCAAGTGCCTAAGTCTTTCAGTCGATGTACTAGATATTAAATTTTCCTAAGTTATGCAGAATCGTTTTTACAATTTTGATAAATTATGCACTAATGTAATGGCAGTTTTTTAAAATGCAGATTTAAGCCTGTACGTTATTGAATCTGATGACTTGGCAAAAGAATCAGGTGCTTTCAGCTTTCTTGAGAAAACCCTGTATGTAGTGTTTGCACTGACTAACAAGATGGTATTGCTGTGTTTAATTTAAAATAATTAATTTGGATGTTCATTGCATTATCTTGGTTAAATATTGTTTATTGTTATTTCATGTTGGGGTTTTAATTTTCCTTGTTTTCTGTTAGGTTGATAAGACTATGAACCATGCAATAGTAGAACATTGGCTAACATTTACTCATACTTAAAAACATGAATAATATCTGCCCTTCCATAATGTGACTGAAATTGTTTTGAGTTGACATCTGAAAGTATGCAGTATGTTCAACCAGCTGTGCCTCAGATTTGTGGGAGGTATTTTAGTGAAACCTAAATTTCAGTCAACATTTGAAAACAAAAGCTGGGCATTCCTTCCTGGTGATCTTGCCTATAGTTTGTCTTTTTGTTTTTCCTCCATTTCTTTAAGATTAGTTTGACTTTTATTATTTTTTTTAATTAACTTCTGTGAAGTTGTTTACTCTGAAAATTGTACTGGAATATTTTAAGCCAATCTGATCTTTTACCATATGTACTGTATGTAAGGGCTTTTCCTGCTAGCAAGATGCTTAAACAGGATCATGTTATTGGTCGTCTGAGCTATTTAGTTATTTTACAAAACCACAGCATTGTATCAGATAAGATTTTGATAAAAGTTTTGTGCACATTTCCAGGGGAGGGAGGGTTGACATTTCTCTGAAATTTCTTGATCAGAATGAGTAAATACTGGTGTTTGATACCTGTCTTAATGAACATGCTCATAAGGTGACTGATAAGTTATAAATATACCTGAGAAACAAAGGGGTAGTTTTGATATTCTGGTGTCAGTATGGAAGATCTTACACATTTATTTAATACTCAAATGTATGAAGATGTTTGTAGCATAACAGTACAGTAGCCTTGACTTACTTTCCTTTGTTTAGTACTGTACCTTTTTGCCATGGCCAGTGCTCCCCATCCCTACAAAGACATTTTATTTATTTCACTCTGTAATCTGAAATGAATAGGAACAAGAGTTTTAAACTATGTTACATTAACTTATTTCTGACATTATAAATTAGCCTAGGATATTACAGGAACTTGATAGTTATAAAATTTATATCAGAACCTTTCTATAAATATGTGCTTATTACATTTAAAAAAAAACAAAAACAAACAAACAAAAAAGTAAAGGTCCATACATAGCTACCTCAACTCATGAAATGAAGTACAAAGGGGTGGCAGACTTTTCCTATGCAATATTCAAATATGCTAAAAGCATTTGCAATCAACACTGGTCCTGGACAGCTGGGGAGGTGGGAAGGGGTGTTATGATCAGGTAGTCCCTTGAATCCCTGGGGAAGAGGCAGGGTGTTCATCGGTGGTGTGGAGAAGACTCTGTGGAGAAAATGAGCTAGGGTTCCTGTGTTCCATTGCAGGCAGAGTCAGACTCCAGCCAGATGAACCGCCCAGTACTAGCTGAGCAGCAGCTCAGAGAGATGTTAAGAACAACTCAGGCTGGCTGACCATGCAGACACGCAGCCAGGACACAGCAAACCAGAGGATGTGCATCAGCAAGGACTGCAGCTTTCTCTGCAGGTGTGAGAGAAATGAAAACAGGAATGGAGATTTGTTTTAAATATATGTGGATGTGAAGAAACAGGAGAGAATCATTGCCCCAATGATAATGATAATGTATTATTAACCCATCACCATGAACCTGAGATCCACGATGGGGCAAGTGTATAGGGAGCTTGGAAAATATGGAAACAACAGGCAAACATTTTTGCAAGAGGGGCAGAGGGAATTGGGGAATTTTAAAGCCACAGTTAGGACTTCCAGCCAGTCCATGTCTGCAGTTACCACCAGGCCGAGGCTGCCAGCTCCTTGTGGGATTTAGACCCACTTCCTGAATGATGAGTTAGCAGTCTCCGCCCTGCACAGTCCTCCTGTGTGATTACACGACTGGTGTGACTCTGCACCATGTTCAGCCAGAGGAATGAGAGTTATGCTCATGAGTTATTCTGTCATGTATAGTCGATTAGAACAAATACTCCCCCACAAATAAACAAATGCTTTATTGCTTCTGGGTATCTTAGAAAAGAAAAAGAAATTAAAGCCAGGTGCACAATTTCTGCTGCTGAGTGGCTTGGTGGTCACTCTCACACCAGCCACTATGGGGTTCTGTGAGTGTGTTCACCTCAGAGTCCACATGTGTGCAGGCCACGGAGAGGCAGTTGGCCAGGGTCATCTCCATGAAGGCTCTCAAAGGATAATCAGCAAATGTCCCTTGCTGGAATTTGTCCTCTAGGCCCCAAACCAGCACCAGAGTGTGAGGGGGAGCGGTGGTGGACCATGCTGCCCAAAGTGGATGGGGAGGTGAGGAAGCCTGAAGAAGCACCCAGGCTCCTGTCCTGCATGACTGTGGCAGGCACCCGCCCAGCAGCAGAGTCCTCGGGACACAGCTCTTGCCAGCTGCGCTAGCTCAGGCAATGGGCCTAACAGGACCAGCCATGAGACAAAGGCCACAGCAGCCGCTCCTCCCATCACAGTCAAAGCCCCTGCTTGCCAGGCTGTGCCACTTTCACAGTGGGTGGAGGTACGCCTCTGTGGTTTGAATCTGGGTTCCATGGTGACTCACTTTAGCACAGAAGTGACATGAGTTCAACTCCCAGTCCTGGGTCCTGAGGTCCGCATCAGCTCTCTCCAGGAGGTGGTGCCTCCTCCAACAGACTGTGGGCTTCCCACTGGGGAAGGACAGTCCCAGTCTCTTGGGCCCTCTCCTGCAGAGGTCAGCTAACACAAGAACCTGTCAGGTCATCAGACAAATTAACTCTCCAGTGACCCACAGGAGACTAGCCTAGGAGCCACCCAGCCGAGTCCAGTCAAACCTGCTGCTCCCGGGCCACAGAAACAGTGTGAGTCCCCTGGCTTCTGAGAGGCCTGTTCTGAAGAACAGAAAAACCAACACACCACTGCCTCTATGCCTCCACACTGCATCTAGACCGATGGGAATCATGAGCCCAGCACAGAAAAGCTCTGTCAGGGGTCTGGTACTCATGCTGTTGTGCTTTCTGCTTCTCCACGGTGTAGGACAGAGCTCTAGGGCCCTCAGCAGTCCAGAAGAAGCAAATCTGTGCCTCCATGAGGACATCGACAGGTGACCATCATGAAACAGACACCACCGTTCAATGGTGCCTGAGGCCAGTGGCCCTGGAGGTGCCTCATGCGTGTTTCCATGAATCAGCGAGGGCATCCACAATGCCGGCTGCCCGTGGGCATGATCCGGGCTGGGGTGTTGCCACCCGTGGCAACAATTGCGCAGGTATTTATCAGAGGGGCTTGGAAATAAACTATTTTTCCTATATTCACTAATTTATAGAAGAGAGACTTTGAGAGAAAGATAGGCTTTGCTTAGAGGAAGAGAAACTTTGCTTATCAGGAAGAGAGACTTTGCTTAGAGGAAGAGAAACTTTGCTTAGAGGAAGAGAAACTTTGCTTAGAGGAAGAGAAACTTTGCTTATCAGGAAGAGAAACTTTGCTTAGAGAGAAAGTTTTAGGGAAAGAGAGGCTTCTACACTTATCAGAGATCTATTTCTTCTTAGTTCTTCTGCTTCTTCTTAAAGGTGCGTCCTGCATCCTGTGAACTAAGGGTGCGTCTATCTGAGATGCTTCTTAGTGATGCATCCCGCGTACTGCGATCTACCTGTCTGTGATCTAGAGGTGTGTTCTCAATTCTCCACTCTGTGATCTGCCTTCCCCCGCTGCCTGCTGCTTCTCTCTGTGAGCTGCTTCTATCTGCTTGCTGCCTTTTCTTCTTCCTTTCTGCTAGTGGCTTCTACTCCGCTTCTTTCTGCTAGCTGCTGCTCTTACTGTCGCACCCCCGCCCACTGCCCACTTATATTCCCTCCAGGAGGCAGAGGGCGGGGCCACACCAGTTGCAATCAGTTGAGGAGCCAGCTGCCCCATCACAACAAGGGTCAAAACGAGCAGGCCCGAGCAGGCATGCTCGGGAACACCTGTGCATGCATGGTGCACAAGGACTTAACTGAATACGGCCAGTGATAAGTCACCGGAGTGTGCTTATGTCAATTAACCTCCCCACAACCGATGTCATCAGGTGCAGTTCTGGCTGGCACAGCCCCCAACACTGGGGCATCTGGCAAAGGGGTTTGAGGGAGTTGTCTCACACTAGGAGGCAGGCCTGGGCCAGGGACTGCTCCTCGTTGGCGTGGGTGAGGGGATGCCCCACCCACATCTGGGTGGCCTGGAGAGACCCGGGCCTCAGGTTGCTGCAGAGGCAGCAGGCCCAGTGGGTCTCTGCCATGGAATCAGGTCTGCGGATGCCTCACACTTGGCAACCCACAAAAGCAGCCCTGTTGGTGCGCTATGCACACAGGATTAGTCAGAATCCTCAAGGTCTGAATGTCAGAAGAAAATACTCTTGAAGTGAATTGTTTAATATTTTAGCATAAATAAGCTATCAATAGTTAGAATGATCACACTTATTTTGTGCAGATGCCTGAGATTACTAATGGTGCAGTGACCATTTTTTTAACTTTCTCTCATTCTTGTTGGATATAAATCTGCTCCACACACACATGTGCATAACATTTTTAACAGTGAACTTTTTTCTGTGAACAACACTAACATCCTGTCTGTGGGTCCCTAGTAGTAGGCCCTTATCCCTCATGGGGTGGTTCACGTTCATAGCAGGTTCGAGAGGCATGTCTAAGCCATCCCAAGAGACAGATAAGGAAGCTATGCCAAAGGAAGCCAAATGGCTGCACCAAGTCAGACACTACTCTGCCAAGGTACACCATTAGCAGAGCGACTTACATCTCATTTCTACCAGGAAGGTATTTTTTAATGTTGATATTGTTTCTTACATGGGTTGAAAAGGATTTTCAAGGGAGACTTTAATCGGTTTAAAAAAAAAAAAGGACTACCTGCTTCATACTGGAATCAAACTGGAAATAAGACTTGGTAATGCTTTTTGTTGAAAAAGAGCATGAAACAAAACTTGCTTCTTTCCTGTACTTTCTGCTACTCCACCAGCCTCTGGAGGGTGGCCTCAAATGTCCTGTTACAGCTTCTCTGGCCTCCACCTGGTCTGACTTCATGCCAGGCAGTGCCAGCCATATCCAGAGGATGTGGTGAGGAAGAGTCACAGATGGAATCAGAGGCGAGGCTGTCTGAGTCCACCGTTCATGCTCCTTCTCTGCACCACGCCCAGTCTTCTTTCTCCCTGGATGTGGGAACATGGTTTCTTCTGAGCTTCCTGTTTTCCTGAGGAGCACACTGTCTCTCTGGTTGACAGGAAATTTCTTAGCAACCCAACCACAGGAAGAATAAATTCAGCTATAGTTTTAATTTTGCAAAGACAGGTTTAAAAAAAAAAAAAACTAGTAAGTACTGGCTCCACTACTTCAGATTAACTATTAGAAATCCTTAATTAAGGACAGGATGTGCAACAAGGCAGCTTCTTCGAAATCCTTCCTAGAGGCCTGAACTGAGGGAGCTGCTGAGGTGAAGGTCCCAGCCTGCTCACCGGGTTTCTGGTAGTCTCTCAGCAGAGAGAGGTACAAACGTGGGAGCACCAGGGGACTGCAGAGAGAGTGGCCAGTGCCCAGTTCACACCAGCAGAGGGAGATGCCAGTGTCCCATCCAGGCTGGGACAGAGAAATGACAGCTCAGGACTGAGGCCTGGAGACAGACACAAAACAAATCCCTGATGGAGCACATGTGTGCACAGAGCTGAGTTCCCACAGGTAGGAAACAGTCCCACGAGGATAACAACAACTCTGTGAAACATGTGCATCTGGCCATCTCCACCATCAGCATACTGTCATTGTCCCTGAGTGGGACTGATCCACCTCCTGTCTGACCCCATCTCCACCATCAGCACACTGTTCTGGTCCCTGAGTAGGACTGACCCACCTCCCGTCTGACCCCATCTCCACCATCAAGCACTCTGTCCTAGTCCTTTATTAGGAGCGACCCAACCTCCCTCTGTGTCCCATACTATCATGATAGGAACAGGACTTAGGTCTAAACAGAGGACTTCTTTCTTAGTTCACAAAGTTTTTTTCAATTGGAAGTGTAAACCCTAACTGACTGGAATCTTTTCCAGAATTTTCTGGATCTACCAGAAGGTGAAGTGTACTTT
The DNA here is from genome assembly GCF_902686445.1 of Sciurus carolinensis. Classification (NCBI taxonomy): domain Eukaryota; kingdom Metazoa; phylum Chordata; class Mammalia; order Rodentia; family Sciuridae; genus Sciurus; species Sciurus carolinensis. The sequence continues at coordinate 634,590 of NW_025920154.1, forward strand.
TGAGAAATTAAGTTCCTTCCCTCCTTCCCTCCTTCCTCCCTTCATTCCTCCCTCCCTCCTCCCTCCCTTCTTTCCCTCCCTCCTTCCTTCCCTTTGAATATGTACAACACAAAACATGTGATTTTATCCCCTCCCTTTTTTTCAGTCCTGGGGATTGAATCCTGATTCTTCCCTGGAGCTATACTCCAACCCACCCACCTCCACTGTCTTTTTTTGTTTTGATGCAGGGTCTTGCTAAATTGGCCAGACTGACCTCTTACTCATGATCCTCCTTCCTCACCCTCCTGAGTAGCTGGGATCAACGAGTGCACAATTGTACCTGGCCATTGTAGCTTTTTAAAGCATGTCATTAAGTGGTATGAACTCTATTGACAATGTAATCGAGTCATTGCCACTTAAACTCTTCCATAATCCCCAATACAAGCCTAAACATGAACTCTCCACTCACCCCTGCCCCTCATCCCTGGTAACTTTGAATCTATTTTCTATCTCTATAATCTTGTCTATTCTAAATAGTTCCTATAAGTGGAGTTAATAATATGTATCCATTTGTGTCTTGCTTATTTCACTTAACATAATGTTTTTAGGCTTCATCATATTGTACTAAGCATCAGAACCTCATTCCTGTTCATGGTGAGTAATTGTTCATTGTGTGTATATACCACATTTGGTCTATTTGTTTATCTGACAATGGACCTGGGATTGAGATAGGAAGTTTTGAAGAAATGTTAAGTGTATAGTTCCTGGGTCCTTTTCAAAATGCTATTTGCAAAAGCTAGTTAAAGAATAAGACCACAAAACTATGGCTGGGAGCCTGGAGTAGAGACGGGATAAGCCCTGCTGGAGGACCTAAATGGAGCTGTGACTGAACTGCCCTGAGCATTTTCTCCCATGAGCAAAGCCTCCCCCTTTCATTAAAGGGAGTTTAAGCTGGGCTTCTCTACTTGCAAACAAGAACCCTAATAAACCAGCCCAGGACAAAGAACACACTGGCCTACATTGTAGAGAAGCAAATTCAAAGGAGGACACTGTGCCTCCTACGTGTGCAATGAGCGTTTTCAGACTTTCTGGGTGATAGATCCACTTCTGTCATTGTGGTAATGGCAAACTGCTATTGTCCTCAGCAGGAAAGACCTTCCATGTGGGTCCTGCCGCTCTTCCACCCCTTCCGCTTCCCCAGTCATGCTTTCCTTGGCTCGGGGGCTTTCCCTCTCAGGTGCAAGCAGGTTGACTCCAAGGACTGACCCAGAGGCAACCCAGGGCACCTCCCAACTTCACTTCCAAGCTGAGTGCTGCTGTGGGCCTCTCCTTCCTCTCCTCTTGTCATTCTTCTCTGCTTTAAAGAGATTGCTCTTCATCAGCAGCTGTCACCGTTCCTGCCAGGAGACTTTCTAAACCCCACACTGCTCCTGATTCTATATCAGTTTCACAGATGTACGTTTCTGAAATGTCATAGAAAAGGATGATATTATGAAAAAGGAAAGGGATGTTTTCTAATTGCTAATTACATCTTAAACGTAAACTGGAGAAGCTTCAGGGTCAGGCCTCTGCTCTGAACTGGCCCCACAATTAAAGCCCGCAGCCTTCCTTTAGTGCATGTCACCAAGGATCACTATGGCTCTCTAAAAACGCACCTGAATGTTTATGCCTTGCCTGATGCATGTTCCTCCCTTCCTTTCATTCTAGTAAAATCCTTTTCCTTCTCATCTAAAGTCAGATGCAAAGCTCTATTTCATAAAAATAGAAACAGGTGCTGTTCTGGTGAAGCCTGGGAGTTGCCCACTCTGGCATCCACCCACCCCAGTCCCCAGGGCTCTGGAACAAGGCACTGAAAGTCTTTGCTCAGAGGTGTGCTAATTTATAGCAGGCAGCCTATTCTCCAGATGACAGAAAAGGGTTTCTAGTCTTAGTGTATCTTATATTCCAACCTCTGTACTATTTTTTACTCCTTTCCAAATTCTTTTTCTTCTCCCCTTGGTGCTGGGAATTAAACCCAGGACCTCTATCCAGGTGTGGTGGAGCACCTGTAATCCCAGTTACTCCAAGGCTGAGGCAACAGGTTCAAACAGTTAAAGCTAGTCTCAGCATCTTAGCAAGAACCTCAGCAATTTATCAAGATCTTGTCTCAAAATAAAAAATAACAAAAGGGCTGGGGATATAGTTCAGCAGTAAAGCACCTCTGGGTTAAATTCTCAGTGTCAAAAAAGAAAAGGAAGGAGGGAAGGAAGAAAGGGAGGGAGGGAGGGAGGGAGAGAGGAAGGAAGGAAAGAAGGAAGGAAGGAAGGAAGGAAGGAAAGAAAGAAGGCAGGGAGGAAGGGAGGAAAAAAGCAAAGAATGGAAAAGGGTCTCATATATGCAAATCAAGCACTTTATCCATGAACTGCATCCCAGTTCTCCACATTCATCTGGAAATACTGCATGAAGTTCAGGGTTTCCATGAAAACATAACAGACTGCCTACAATGCAGTAATTGCCTCAGAGGTCCTGTGGGATTCCGTCTTATACAACCCAATTCTGCGTTTCCCAGGCACGTGTCACTCCTGGTCCTACTTTGAGAACATGCCACCTTGGTGTGAAGGCTCTGTGCTCTCTGGAAACCTCACTTCTGTTACTCCGTTAGCCCCATCCTCAGTCCCCACCATGGACCTGTTGCTGGTAGCATTTATGCTATGTCAGTGATGTAGGTGTTGGTTGAAAATAAAGATCCTTTCTAACTTGGGGAACTTTGAAAACTTGACACCAGTTATAACACTCAGGCCAATTAAAGTCCGAATCCCCAGGGTGGGTGGTGGGCAGACACACGTCTTTAAAAACTCTCCAGCCAGATCCGGGTGAGGCAAAGACTAAGAGTCACTGTTGAGGGGAGCTCTCAGGAATTCTCGTAGCAGCCACACATTGCGGGTGAGAGGACACACACGTCTACCCTCGGTGCCCCACCACTCAGGAAGCTTCTAGAACTCTTTCCTTGGAACTGCTTTTAGTCAGCTTGCCAGTCACTATCAGGAAGCTCTCTGGCTGTCACAGCAGGGGTGCAGGGAGTACCAGAGAGTTCAGCGTGCACCTCAGGAGACCCTTCTTCCCCAGGTGCCTGCAAAGCCCTGCTCCACGCCCTCCCCAAGCACACCCTGTCACCTTACTTACACTGATTTCTACTTGCTGCTGGGAGATCTTCAGAACTGATCCCAGCACTGGTGCTGCACACCCTGGAACCCTGATGAAGTTCCCTGTCCTCCCCCTCTCTTCCAGTGCTTCCTTCTCCTGATCTGACTGAACCCTGGCTGTCCCACAAGGACACACCTCTGTCAACACCTTTGGCATGCCATGCACACAACAGATACCCAGGAATGCCAGATACGGGATCAGCTCATACACAATAAATTACAGTTTGGACTGCAGACAGAAGGACGAGATGCACGAGAGTCCTGGATGCTGATCAGATACCCACTGTGCATGCCTAGTCTTCAGATCAGCTGAAAGACATGGCTCAAGATAAAGATCAGATGCTAAGCTCAGAATCATCAGCGGAGAAGTGAGACCTGGCAATGGCCTCTGTGCAGAGATGACTGAGGAAGAAAAGAGCCTGACACTAAGCTTCAGCAGACACTGGCACAAATGAAGAAGTGTGAGAACCATCTAAGAGAGAATATAAGACATGGAACATAAAGAAAAGGAAGAAAGAGGAAAAGAGGAGTTTTGGGGATCTGGATAAGACTGCATTACTCCTGAGCCTCAGCCACAGCAAAATCAATTGTTCTGAATTTAATTAGAAGCAAAATGTGCTCAATCAGTGCATACAGAGGAGACTTTGCAGTTGTGAAGAAATAAAGAGAAGAAGGAGGTAAATGAGAAAGTTCCAGACAAATATGTAAATGTCATTCTCAGAGGGCAATGGGGAAAATTCACTGGTGGCATCTGACAAAATAGATCAGAGGGAGAAAGAGAGAGGACCTCTCTGGACAGACTTCTAAGTGCCAGGGCAACACTATCTCATCCTCACACCAGCCACAGGGGTGTCATGAGCATAGGCTGCTGACCGTGCCTGGGGTGAGAACCCACTCCAGTCACTGATCCAGAGGCCAGTGGGTAAAAGGCCCTGCACACTGCCCCATCCCTGCTGGCATGCTTGGATGCTGCAGATCAGGGGTTCCTTCCTGATGTCAGTGTGATTCACCTAAATAAACTGGGTGTTTATGGGTGACTTTGCCAGTGTGCTCACAGGGTGCCAGAAACAGCTGTTTTGTTTGTTGTTTTGCAGCCTAATTTGTAGCCACTGATTTCTATGCTGTAAATACTCTCAATCTGACTGATTGTAGGCCAACAACATGGCCTGCTGAAGGAGGAGCTGGGCAGAGCCCTATGCGAGGCTGAATCAGCATGAGGGGGCTCCATGGAGCCAAGCATAGCTGGCAAGACTAGAGGCCAGCACGGATGGTGTACACAGCCCTTCAGCAGATGCCCTGTGCAGGCAGGTCCAAGAGTGTCACCCAGCAGCACTTTCACAATGCAACCTGCACAATCACCAGGCGCTTGTCAAGATGCAGGAGCTTGTCAAGATGCAGGAGCTGATGTGGGTGCTGCTTGTCCTACCAAGGAGGTGAGTGGAGTAAAGGAAGATCAGCAGCGGTTCCCAGCCCACCACCGTCAGAAATGCTTGGACTGCAGAAATCCCAACCAGGAGGTGGGGAATCTGGTTGGGCCACAGAGTGCTTTCTATGACTCAATGGCACTATGCTCTTTCATTTCAGTTCGATGCCAACATCATAAACACTGACATCCCCTCCTCCTCTGCAGAGGGGGAATTGCCACCTCAGTAAGTGAGATATGGGAAGCCAGGCCCCATCTGGGCAGGCCCGCCCTTCCCCCAGGGGTCTGCCCTTGGCCATCGCCGCCACCTGCTGATCTTGGGGGCCCTGTCTGTCCTGCCTCACCTGTGAAATAGTCCTGTGGTAGATTGTTACACAACACGTGCGTTTTCCTCCCCGGTGGTATTAATCTGTCTCACCTCTCACCATTCCCCACCTGAAAGCTGTGTACTCTGGAAAAGTCCTACATGGAGTTCTTAAAGTGCACCATCTTCTTCCTCTCTTCCACCTTGCGGAGGGAGCCCAGCTCCTATGAAATGCCATCCTTGTCTACTGACAAAAGTCTAAATTATCCAAGCCCCTGCCACAATGCCCCCTCCTTTGGGAGGCCTTCCTGACCTACCCCCATCTCGACCAGAGTGGCCCTCAAACCCTGGCTTTGCTCATGGTGGGACAGCCTCTCTGAGGCCCACAGGGACCAAGAAGAGCTGCATTGGTGTCTATACCCCCAAGGTAGAACACTTTGCCACCTAGGAGTCCTCAATGGCTCTGTCAAATAATAAACTAAGAATTAATTTTCAGCTCTTGAACCTCTTTTTTTTTTTGCAATTATTTTTGCTACCTTAAAACATACAAGTTGATTCTTGCTCAGCTGTTTCCCAGGCACTGTCCTCTCCCTTGGACTTCAACTTAGGTGTCCTACTACTTGATTATAGCACATCACTTATTCTATAAATCCCATCCCAGAGAAACACAGGCTGCCTCCAGCTGAACACCCACCTTTTGAAAAGGGCCCACCTTTTCAAAGCACATTTTCTAACACTCATCTCTCTCTCACCCTACAAAATACTTCAGCCACATATCACCCCTTTTTCAGTATTTAGAAGCTAACGTGAAATGCCCCCATGAAATAGGAAGCAAGGAAAGCAGGGCGTGAGAAAAGTCTTGGCAGTGCCCTTCTGCCATCAGCAGGGGACATCCTCCATTAGAGTCTCCCTGGATATCCATCCTCAGAATGGCATGGGGCCTCATTTCACTAGCAAACAATGCTGATTCCTAATATCATATTGCAACACTGAGGCCCAGACATGTTGAAGTCATGTGCATTAGAGCCAAGGTGGTAACCCGGGTCTCCTGATTCCCAGAAAGAGATCCACGTTCCTTGTCATACAAATGGAGCTGTAATCACACAGCAGCATGGCAGGCTTCACAAATCTGCTCCTTCATCACCGGCTGTCTCATTTCCCACCATTCCACCTGTAAACTGCACATTCCTGAAATTGCTTCAAGTACCCTCTTCTGTCTCTCTTCCCAATTTTGGAGTGAGCCCTGCTCCTAAGAACACCCCATCTTTCTCTGCTTGACAAGTCTAAATTATTGTTCAAAACACAGCTCCAACATCATCTCCTCAATAATTTTGTGCAGAAATGATAAGTCTTCATCTTTTGCTCAAAAACCAAGTTCTGTGAGATGATCCAAAATTCTCCCCTTAATTTGATGGTGTTAGTTGCACCAGGCAACTTTTAAATGCCCAAATATAATAGCTGCATTTGAGAGCATGAGAAAGTTTCTGATCTATAAATCATTTAAAATATTTTTGCACTGTGTGTCACTTTCAAGTCAATGCTATGTAAATCTATGTTTAAGGCTGTTTCAGAAATCCATTACAGATGAGAGGGGAGTCAAAGACTAGCCTCCTGACCTGCTGACAGTAAACTCCGTGCAAGGTAATAGAAAACAATGTCAATGAAAGAAACCACGGATTGCCAATTGGTAAAAGCGGGAAGGAAGAAACACCCTCAGCGAGGGTGGGGGCACTGGGTGAGGCACGCACCTCCACCCCCTAGCCAGTTGTTTCCTGAGGATGTTTCTGGGGCATGGTGACCGGGGAATGCAGAAGAAGGCGATGAGCAAGTCGCTGAGAGCCACGGAGCAGATAAAAAGATGTTGGTGACGGTGTGCATAGGCCTTGCTGCGGGTCACCACTTAAAACCACCAGTGCGTTGCGGAAGAGCGCCAGGGCGAAAAAGAGCACCCCAGTGAGGGCTAAGGGCACCTTGGCGTCTGGGCATCTCCCGGGTGTACACCAGCGGCTGTAACCCATAGAGCGCGAATGAACTGCTGGCGTGTCAGGTTGTGGTCGCGCGAGCAGCTGGGAGAAGCGCTAGGGGGTGATGTTGAGTGCCTGCATGCCGTGCCTGCTGCGCTCACCAGGACCGCAGGCCTTTGTCCCTCAGCGGGAACTGAAGCATGCAGCCAGCGGGCAACGCGGGGTGGACAGCATTCGGGAGACGGGGGTCCCAGGTAGGACGACTGCATCCAGGGACCCGCAGGCGCGTTCCAAAAAGTTCTTGCCTAGCAGTCCCCATGGCGGGGCGCTACGACTGCCGGGCTCCACCCGCCCGCACGACTCCTGAGGCGCAGTGCCCACCGCGCCCGCGCTGTCCTAGCACAGCAGCGGTGTCCGCAGCGCTGGGTCAGGCCTGCATGTGAACGTGGGGCACCGAGGTTTCCCCGGTATCACGCCTTCTCCTCCGGAGAAATAACGCGGGCCACAGCTGGCTCGTAGCTTTGCTCAATTGACTCCTTGATTGTGGCTTGCTGAATTATCCATTAAACACCAAGTCAGAAATTGGTGTTTAATGATAATTAAACAGAGCTAGTGTGAGTGTCTTCTGTCATTTCATCGTAGGAGCAGATCCTGTAGCCCCTACCATGTCAAGATGCTAAATTCGACTACACCCTAACATTTCTAACCCCTGGCCATCATTAATCTGTTCTCTGCCTCTGAACTTTTGCAAAAGGTCGTATAAACTAGAATCATACCCAAAGCCAAGATGTTCGATTGTCTGCAACTTGTAAAGGATGACCAGAGTGCCTCCTGGGCAGCTGCTCCCACTGAACCTCTCTGCTAGCCATGCCCAGACAGCCCTTTGGCGTTGCCACTGTATCTGCTTGTTCTGGGAGTATGTGGGATTTCTCCAAGGATCTTATCTAGGCGTTTTCCCTAATAGCTAGTGGTGCTGAACGTCCAGATGGCCTTTGCCACCCCACTCCAGTGAAGTGGTTGTCCTTAATTTTGGGCCATTCTACAATTGAGTTGTTTGGATCTTTTCCTTTTGATTCAGGGTCCTTTTTAAGTTCCACATACAAACCTTGGCCAAGCAAATCCTTTGCGAGTATTTCCTCCTTGTCTGTAACTGGCTGCTTCTCTGGTTACAGGACTGGGAGAGTGGTGAGGGAGGATGGGGGAGCAGTGACTGAGATTGGGGTCTCCAATGCCCTCATGCTGTGGTACCTGGTACCTGGGAATGTTCCTGTGCAAGGGTACAGGATGCTCAGCTGCTGTGCCAATGCCCTGCATGAGGAGGCTCTGTGCAAGAGTCTTATTAGCTCTGACCTTGATCTCAGGCACACAGCTCCCGGGAAGGAAGGAACTCATGCTAGACAACCACTGTGTTTCACCAGCTCCACTTCTCTAGTTCCTGCCCACCTTACAGTAACTTTAAACAATGGACTTTCTTGAGAGCTACACAAAGCTCCTAGCATTGCACTTTGCAAGTGTGTATTGAAACTGTGGAAAAGCTACATAGATGTCCTAGTTTCTGTAACGTTCCTGAATATAAAGAATAATGCTTGCATAGTCTATAACCTGATAATGAGACCTACACATATAAAGATTGCTGGCCTAACTTCAGACCTGCATCTCCATCAGAGAGCAGGCTCCACCTGATCACAACTTAATCTTGAAAATCTGTGTCTGTGAATCTTTATTTTCAAATCCCCCTTCGCCCCTCGTCAGACCCAAGAGTTTGGGTGCATGGGTCGTGGCACAGGACCTTCCACAGAACAGGGCTCGCTATTTTGATTGTCAGGCTGGTGTTCATTCCTGCAACTCCTCACCACACCTGGGTCTTGAATGCTTTTTCTCATGTCTAGGTGTTTTGGTTTCACAATTTATATTCCCAGGCTCTGTTCTGTTCCACACATCATGTCTCTGCACTCCACAGTCACATGCAGGAATAAATATTGAAATCATTGAGTGATTTCTCCTACTTTATTCTTATTTTTTGAAATTACTGTATCTTCTAGGGCCTGTGCCCATGCATATAAATTTTACAATAAGCTCACCTATGTCTGCAGGAAACCTTGCAAAGTAGAGTCTTCCAATCCACAAGCAGAGTGAATCTCCCCATGTATTCAGACCTTGGTTTTCTTTCAATGGCATTTTGTAGTTTTCAGCATAAACTCTTGTGCATGTTTTGTTAGATTCTCATCCAAGTATTTCTTTTTTGAAGCATTCATTCAGGTATACTTCTAACTTTTGCTCTTTACTAATATTTAGAAATGTAATTTATCTTGTATGTTGGTCTTGAGTCCTGCAATGTTAATAAACTCACTTAATTTGTGGAGTTTTTCTTCTCTTTTTGTAAATTTTTTGCGATTTTCTTTATTAACAATCATGCCACATGAGAAAGGAGAGAGTTTTGTTTCTTCCTTTCTGGTCTGCATGCATTTATCTAATCATTATTTCTTTGTTTGTTTGTTTGCATTTGTCTTTGTCAGGGGTTAGACACCGGCCCTACCTTAGGTGGACAGAGAGGGTAGATGGCCTTCTCTTGTCCCTAACCCTGGGGAGCATTCAGTTATCTTTCACTATAAGGTCTGACAGTGGTTCCACATGGTCTTTAAAAAGGAGAGGAAGTTCCTTTCAAATCTTAACTTGAAATTTTTATCAAGGTAACTGAATTTCATCAAATAAACATTTGTGCCAATTAATACAATCATGTGATTTTTTTTCATCTTCATGTGGAGGATTACATGTTCTGACTTTTGAATATAGAATGAGCCTTGAAAGTCTGAGATAAAGTCCATTTAGTCATGTTATAACTTCTTTATACATATTGCTGAGTTTTGTTAGTTAAGATTTTTAAGGTTTTCTATCTTCAGGAGAAATACTGGATGTATTTTCTTTATTTTTGAACTTTTTCTCCCCTGCTTTTGGTATCCAGGTAATAGTAGCTTCATACAGTGAATTAGAAAGTATTCTCCCCAAACAAAGACACATAATATCAAAATCTCTGGGACACTATGAAAGCAGTACTTAGAGGAAGATTTATTTCATGGGTCACATTCAAAAAAAGAAGTAGAAATCAACAAATAAACAACTTAACACTACAGCTCAAAGCCCTAGAAAAAGAAGAGCAGAACAACACCAAAAGTAGTAGAAGACAGGAAATAGTTAAAATCAGAGCTGAAATCAACGAAATCAAAACAAAAGAAACAATTGGAAAAATTAACAAAATAAATAGTTGGTTCTTTGCAAAAATAAACAAAAATTGCATAAGCCCTTAGCCACACTAACAAAGAGAAAGAGGGAGAAAATTCAAATTACTAACATTCGAATGAACAAGGAAATATCCAACAGACATGAGTGAAATACAAAACATAATTACAAGCTATTTTTGAAAATCTAGTACGCCAACAAAACAGAAAACCTCGAAGACTTCACAAGTTTCTAGAGACTTATGAATTACCTCTAAACTGAACGAGGAGGACATACACAACTTAAATAAATCAATTTCAAGCAATGAAATAGAAGAGGTCATTAAAAGCCTACCAACAAAGAAAGTTCGGGACCAGAGATGGGTCTCTAGCCGAATTCTACAAAACCTTTAAAAAAGAGCTCATTCCAGTTACTCCTCAAAGTATTCATGGAAATAGAAGAGGAGGGAATTCTCCCAAACTCATTCTATGAAGCCAATATCACCCTGATACCTAAACCCGACAGAGACACATTGAGGAAAGAAAATTTCAGACCAATATCCTTAATGAACATCGACGCAAAAATTCCTAAACAAAATTTTAGCAAATCGACATACAAAAACATATTAAAAAGATAGTGCACCATGATCAAGTGGGTTTCATCCCAGGGATGCAAGGTTGGTTCAACATCAGGAAATCAATAAATGTAATGCACCATATCAATAGACTTAAAGTCAAGAATCACATGATTATTTCAATAGATGCATTGAAAGCATTTGATAAAATACAGCACCCCTTCATGCTCAAAACACTAGTAAAAATAGGGATAGTGGGAACATTCCTTAACATTGTAAAGGTCATCTATGCTAAGCCCATGGCTAATATCATCCTAAATGGTGAAAAACTGAAAGCATTCCCCCTAAAAACTGGAACAAGGCAGGGATGCCCTCTTTCACCACTTCTTTTCAATATCGTCCTTGAAACTCTAGCCAGAGCAATTAGACAGACCAAAGAAATTAAAGGGATATGAATAGGAAAAGAAGAACTCAAACTATCCCTATTTGCTGATGATATGATTGTATACTTAGAGGAACCAGGAAATTCCACCAGAAAACTTTTAGATCTCAAGAGTGAATTCAGTAAAGTAGCAGGATATAAGATCAATGCACATAAATCTAAGGCATTTTTATACATAAGTGATGAATCCTCAGAAAGAGAAATTAGGAAAACTACCCCATTCACAATAGCATCAAACAAAATAAAATACTTGGGAATCAATCTCACAAAAGAGGTGAAAGACCTCTAGAATGAGAACTACAGAACAGTAAAGAAAGAAATTAAAGAAAACCTTAGAAGGTGGAAAGATCTCCCATGTTCTTGTATAGGCAGAATTAATATTGTCAAAATGGCCATACTACCTAAAGTGCTATACAGATTCAGTGCATTTCCAATTAAAATCCCAATGATGTACCTTACAGAAATAGAGCAAGCAATTATGAAATTCATCTGGAAGAATAAAAAACCCAGAATAGCTAAAGCAATCCTTGGCAGAAAGAGTGAGGCAGGGGGTATCGCAATACCAGATCTTCAACTCTACTACAAAGCAATAGTAACAAAAACGGCATGGTATTGGTACCAAAATAGAAAGGTGGATCAATGGTACAGAAGAGAGGACACGGACACAAACCCAAATGAATACAATTTTCTCATACTAGACAAAGGGGCCAAAAATATGCAATGGAGAAAAGATAGCCTCTTCAACAAATGGTGCTGGGAGAATTGGAAATCCATATGCAACAGAATGAAACTAAACCCATATCTCTCACCATGCACGAAACTGGACTCAAAATGGATTAAGGATCTTGGAATCAGACCAGAGACCTTGCATCTTATAGAAGAAAAAGTAGGTCCAGAGCTTCAACATGTCGGCTTAGGACCAGACTTCCTCAACAGGACTCCCATAGCACAAGAAATAAAAGCAAGAATTAATAACTGGGATAGATTCAAACTAAAAAGCTTTCTCTCGGCAAAGGAAACTATCAGCAATGCGAAGAAGAGCCTACGAGTGGGAGAAAATCTTTGCCAATCATACTTCAGATAGAGCAGCTAATCTCCAGAATCTATAAAGAACTCAAAAAAACTCTACACCAAGAATGCAAATATCCAATCGACAAATGGGCTAAGGAAATGAATAGACACTTCACAGAAGAAGATCTACAAGCATCAACAAACATATGGAAAAATGTTCAACATCTCTAGTATAAGAGAAATGCAATCAAAACCACCCTAAGATTCCGTCCTCACCCCCAATTAGAATGGCGATTATCAAGAATACAAGCAACAACAGGTGTTGGCGAGGATGTGGGGAGAAGGTACACTCATACATTGCTGGTGGGGGCTGCAAATTAGTGCAGCCACTCTGGAAAGCAGTGTGGAGACTCCTTAGACAACTTGGAATGGAAACCACCATTTGACCCAGCTATCCCACTCCTTGGCCTATACCCAAAGGACTTAAAATCAGCATATTACAGAGATACAGCCACTCAATGTTCATAACGCTCAGTTCACAATACCATATTGTGGAACCAACCTAATGTCTTTACATTGATGAATGGTAAAGAACTGTGGTATATATATACAATGGGAATATTTACTCAGCCATAAAGAAATGATAAAATTATGGCATTTGCAGGCAGGCTTAAACTTGGAGAATATCATGCAAGTGAGATAAGCCAATCTCAAAAAACCAGAGGACGCAGGATATCGCTAATAAGTGCATGATGACACATAATGGGGTGACGGGAGGGTTAGTTTAGGTTATAGTTAGGGTTAGGGGGGGGCAAAGAATGGGGACAGGAAGGATGTATAGAGGGAAAAGAGGGGTGGGAGGGTGGGAGGAAGTGGGGTCGAAGGGAAAAATAACAGAATTAATTCAACAACATGACCCTATGTAATTTATGATTACACAAATGGTAATGCAGTTACGCCATGTACAAACAGAGAAACAACATGTATCCCATTTGTTTATAATAATAAAAAAAATCCAGAAATCAATAAATGTCATTCACCATATCAACAGACTAAAAGTTAAGAATCACATGATTATTTCAATAGATGCAGAAAAAGGCATTCAATAAAATACAGCATTCCTTCATGCTCAAAACACTAGAAAAATTAGGGATAGTGGGAACATTCCTTAACATTGTAAAGGCCATCTACGCTAAACCCATGGCCAATATCATTTCTAAATGGTGAAAAAACTGAAAGCATTCCCCTAAAAACTAGAACAAGGCAGAGATGCCCTCTTTCACCACTTTATTCAACATCGTCCTTGAGATTCTAGCCAGAGCAATTAGACAAACAAAAGAAATCAAAGGGATACAAATTGGAAAGAAGAACTCAAACTATCCCTTTCACTGATGACAGGATTATATATTTAGAGGACCTGGAAATTCCACAAGAAAACTTTTAGAACTCATAAGTGAATTCAGTAAAGTAGCAGGATATAGATCAATGCGCATAAATCCAATGCATTTTTATACATAAGTGATGAATCTTCAGAAAGAGAAATTAGGAAATGTACCCCATTCACGATAGCATCAAAAAAATAAAATACTTGGGAATCAATCTCACAAAAGAGGTGAAAGACCACTACAATGAGAACTACAGAACAGTAAAGAAAGAAATTAAAGAAAACCTTAGAAGATGGAAAGATCTCCCATGTTCTTGGATAGGAAGAATTAATATTGTCAAAATGGCCATACTACCTAAAGTGCTATACAGATTCAATGCAATTCCAATTAAAATCCCAATGATGTACCTTACAGAAATAGAGCAAGCAATTATGAAATTCATCTGGAAGAATAAAAAACCCAGAATAGCTAAAGCAATCCTCAGTAGAAAGAGTGAAGCAGGGGATATTGCAATACCAGATCTTCAACTCTATTATGAAGAATAAAGGACGAATGATCTCGCTGATAAGTGGATGAGGACATATAATGGGGGGTGGGAGGGGTTAGCGTTAGGGTTAGGGTTAGGTTTAGGGTTAGGGATAAGGAGGGTGGTAAGAATGGAGGAAGGAAGGACTGTATAGAGGGAAAAGAGGGGTGGGAGGGGTGGGAGGGGTGGGGGGAAGGGAAAAAAATAACAGAATGAATCAAACAACATTACCCTATGTAAATTTATGATTACACAAATGGTATGCCTTGACTCCATGTACAAATAGAGAAACAACAGGTATCCCATTTGTTTACAATAAAAAAAAAGAAAGTATTCTCCCCTATTTTCTGGGTGAGATTGTATAGAATTAGTGTTAATTCCTCTTTAAATTTTTCTAGAAGTCTCTCACGAAGCCATCTGGCCCTGGAGATTTCTTTTTCACTCAGACAGATCAAAAACCCAACATAAGGTGAGAAGTATCAAACTCTTGAGAGAAAATGCAGGGAAACCTGTGTGACATTGCATGTGATCATGGCTCTTGGATATGACCCCAAAAAGCACAGGCCACAGAACTGGAAGCAGACAGATTGAACCACATGACAACGTAAAGCTCCTGCGTATCCAAGGACAGGGCAGGCCAAAAAGGCGGCCTATGGAATGGGAGAAGTATTTGCAAATCCGATAAGGAGTTAATACCCAAAGTGTCCAAAGGCCTCCTGCATCTCAACAACAAAACACCTGATTAAAAAAAGCAAAGACCAGACCAGGAGTGAATATGCAAATGATCAGCTTCACAGGAGAAGGTACTTGCCCACACACTAGGAGGTAGGGAAATACAATTCAAACATGCACACTTTGGCCTCACCTCTGTCAGAATGACTGTTATGAAAAAGGCCAGTGTGGACAGTGTGTGGGAAAGGAGAGGCTTCTGCATTGAGGAGTGGGTGTGAATTGGAGCAGTCCTCATGAAAAACAGAACCAAAGTTCCTCCAAAAATTAATACTAGAGCCACTGTGTGATCCAGCAATTCCACCTCTGGGTAGACCCCCCAAAAGAATTGAGAGCAGGGTCTGCAGGAGACGTGAGCACACCCACATTCAGGCTGCATCATTCACAACAGCTCATGGTGGCAGCAGTCTGCATGCTCATGGTGGTGGATGGATAAAGGAAATGTGGTCCAGGGCAAACACAGCTTGGAATAATACTCAGCCCTGAAAAGAAAGCTGACCCCTGAGGACAGCATGCTGAGGGAAACAAGCTGATCACCAGAGGAAGGAAGGATAGTTTCCACTGGGGGCTGGGAGAGAGGAAGACAAGGTGGTGCTTAATGGGTGCAGTTTTCCATTTCTCAGTAAGTGCTTTTAGTTTTCCCCCATTTGCTATGAGGTTGGCTGTGGGTTTTCAATGATGTCAAGATGTTCCTTCCATGCTTAGTTTACTAGCGTTTTTCTCATGAGTGGGTGCTGAATTTTGTCAAAGGCCTTCTCTACATCTACTGAGACAACTAAATATTTCGTCCTTAACTCTATTATATGATGAATACACTTACGGATTTGTGTATGTTAAACCATCCTTGCTTCTGTGGGATAAAATGAACTTGGTCATCATGTGCAATCTTCTTAACATGCTGTTGAACATGATTGGCTAATATTTGATTAAGGATTTCTGCATCTGAATTCATCAGGGATATAGGTCTGCTGTTCTCTTTCCTTGATGTGTGCTTATCTGGCTTTTGTATGAGAGTGATACTGGCTTTACAGAATGAATTTGAAAGTGTTCCATCCCTTTCTAGTTCATAGAATAATTTTAGGAGCATTGGTATCAGTTCTTCTTTAAAGGTTTGGTAGTAGTTAGCTGAGAATCCATCACGTCCTTTTCTTTGTTCTTTACTGGTCTGCTTAGGTTTTCTATGCCTCATTGATTCAATTTTGGCAGGTTGTATATGTCTAGAAATGTATCTATGTCTTCTAGGTTTTCCAATTTATTGGAGTATACGTTTTCAAAATAGTTCCTAATGATCCTCTGGGTTCCTGCGATATTTGTTACCATGATTTTTGAAAAGGAAAAAACAATTGCAAGCATATCTTTGAACCATATCACATCAGTATTATAAATTCCCAACAACCATTTGAGATAGGGACTTTACTTTTCCTTCATTTTATGGACAAAAAGTGGGATTTAGACAATATTGGGAACCTTGTTCAAGGTCACACAGGTAAAACCAGCTTGCTTCTCAAAATTCCAGGCAGTCAGACTTTCTATCTAACACTGCACTGTGTTCACCACTGACCAAGCTAAACTGTTAGGACAGCATGGAAATAGAAAGAGGGAAGGGGGATGTGTGAGGGACGTAAAAGTAAAAGCGGGTAAGTGCGGAGCCAAAGCTGGGGCCCAGGAAGCCGCAGCAGACAGTACACAGGGCTGCCAGCTCTGCAGCCAGGAAGCAGCCAGAGCAGAATGTAGAGGAGCGCTGCAGTCCTCACCAACCAGGGAAGAGGGACACCCACCAGCGAGTCAGAAGAGCCCATTTTCCCCAGCCCCACCTTTGGAAGGAATTGGCCACATCAGCTTGCATATGAGACCAGTCCAGTGCACAGCGGGTGGCATGGCCAGCGGCAGTGGACATTCTGCACGTGGTCTTTCCTGATGCCAAACAAGGTGCAAGCTGATGGCCTGATCCAGGTGGCACCTCTGCACAGCCATTTCTATAGAGACTCAGAACAATGTGATGTGGGCGAGCTGCTGCCTCTGAGGTGGCCTATGAGGAGAGAGTCCTGCAAGGACATGGCACTCACATCTCAGGGCCCCCAGCCCTGACATCAGTCACCCACCAGGCTTTGCATGGGAGCTGTGCTGCAGATGCTCTAAACTGGAGCAAGCGAGCCATTCTGCTGGGGGCTGAATAGAGACGCAGTGCTATGGCCACACTGTGTCCTGGTGTGTGAAGATCAAGGCCTCAGCCGTGTCGTCCTGTTGAGAGCAGGGTGGTATCTGTGCTGCTAACTGTCTCAAGGACAAACAGGACTGCTGGGCCCCTGTGCTTACCAAGGTTGTTAAGAGATATTTGTCCGAGGCATGTGCGGTTGCCTGGAGACCTTATCCTTCAAGGACGGATAGCCTGGAGACCTTATCCTTCAAGGACGGCTTAGCCTCGACTCATCTCCTGCATAGTTCACCCCTTCCCTCCTCCCTTCTTCCACTGGGACCGTTCAGTTCTGGCAGGACCCAATGAGAATCAAATAGATTGGCCGGACCCAACCAGAGGAGGACTAATGTTTAGCTGTTCAAATGTTAACCAATTAAAATAACACTGTAAAACTGCTTGCCTTTCATTATAAAAACCCTGCTAATGAGGACTCGGGGCCTTTCTTAGCGTCACTGGTTAAGGACGCAGAGGACCAGGTTCGAACTTGCTAATAAATGACTCTTTGCTGCTTGCATTGATCATGGTCTCTGGTGGTCCTTGTGGGGTCTTGAGCCTTTGGGCACAACAAAACCATCCAAATAACCACATTATTAAATTGAAATAAGCTCA